>NW_016184407.1:0-5234 GCF_001687245.7 Rhagoletis zephyria | reverse complement strand
GCAGTGTTTGTTGACATTTGGAAAATCGGTTATAAAGGCCTGTTTGCACGATGCCAAATTCAATGGCACAGTCTGTTGTTTGATTTAGATCAGAATAGGATTAGATCAGTCATATTCATGCGCTGCTAAATCGGTCATCTGTCTGTTTCTAGACGGCAATATCAACGGTGGCGGCATGGATTAAGGAAAAGAAAGCTGTTTGAACATATGTCGACAAATTTTGCCGGTTAAATATGACACAGTGAAAACAGTCCTAAGGCACATTTTAGCTGTTGATTCGTTGATTTGTCTACAAGAAATACAAATGTATATTACATTGTATATTTATTACGTGCAGCAATCAATGCGACAACAACAACCGCTACTACAACAACAACAACAACAGCAACCGGTTATTTTAGTTTCTAGATTCACATACGGCTGTGCTCATAAAGATACGAGAACATTGCCATAAATCCATAAATTTGTGATTATACTTTTTAGTTTGGAAGAATTTTAAATAACTTCTTCTTCTTTATTGGCGCTGTAACCGCCTAAGCAATTTTGGCCGAGTCCAAAACGGCACGCCAGTCATTTCTCTCATCCATCGTTAAATCGTCTGCGGTATTCGACATCGCCAACGCGTAAAGGTCCGTAAATCTTTCGCAGAATCTTTCTCTCGAAAACTCCAAGAGCCGCCTCATCAGATTCTTTCATTGTCCATGCCTCCGCGCCATACACCAGCACAGGCATGATGACTGACTTATACAGTGTTATCTTTGTACGACGATAGAGGACTTTACTTCTCAATTGCCTACTATTTGCCTATTGCCTATTTGGAAAACTCGGTTTGAGTTAGTAGGTTTCTACGGTTGGTATTTTCTGCGCTACGATTTCTTTGACCAGGGTTAGGGATGTTAATTTTTCGGCTTTTTCCGATCCCGGGACTTTCGGGATGGCGTTGGCACAATCCCGGGATTCGTTCCGGGATTTAGATATTCATTGCATTTCAACAACTTGAGTCGAAAAAATTGCTTCTATATTGTTTGAGAAGCTCTCCTACCATGAAATAAATAATAAATAAATAGGTTTGAAACCTACTTTTTTATTTAAAGTGGCGTTTTTATTTTTTCTCTCTGACCGCAGGATTTATTTTGAAGGACTTTGTAATTTCAAAGACATCATTAATTCCAAAAATTATTCAAAAAATTCAATGCAATGCAGAATAAAAATATGAGTAACAAATGCAATAGGAAATTTCTTTACAATTTTAAAAATTTAAACTTTTTGGATTCAAAAGAACGAATAGGTAATTTTTAAGCCGACAAAGTTAGAAGAACGAAATTCGAGGACGTTATCGAGTTTATATCAGTCCTTAACATATAACTTTTCAAAAACAAATATTGCGAAATTTCAAGGGTAAAATTTTAAAATGACATTTATTTACCAGCCCTTCTGCACCAGAAACTTGAATCTGTTTAAATTCTACAGAATTTCCTCGTTAATTTTATATGATTTTGCGAATATATTGACATTTGTGTTTAAAATTTACTATCGCTCGGTGTTATTTGTATAATGAGCTAGACATTTATAAAAAAAAATATTAATTATTAAATAAAAAAAGAAATACAGCCAATACTGGTCAAGAAAAGGAGTTGCCATTATTGCCATCAGTGCAAATTACAAATCCCGAAAATCCCGGGATTACTTGCCAAGAACCCCGGGATTTTCGAGACCTTAAAAGCCCGGGATCCCAGGGTCTTAAGAATAAAAAATCTAAAATAAATCCAAATTATTGTCGCGTATTGCCTGTTGGTCATTAAAATAGCAGTTTTTCCGAGGAATGATAATGGAAAAATTATTGAATACGTTTTGCAATAAGGTGCAATAACGTTTCTTGTGAAATACACCCAATATCACGAATATGTATAAACTTAGTTGACTTCAGCATTATGAAATGGGCTTTATTTTGCCAAAAAATCCTTGGCGTTATGAAGAAACTTTTTACAAATAGGACTTTAGACATTCTTTGATTTGATTCTTGAATGTTAGATTTTAACAATTTTACTTCCGAACATTGTTTGAAAAATATGGTTTCAGAGTTCGATTGATAGCATCCAACGGCGCCACAATTTTCTTGAACACATCTGTACATCTGTACATAGGTACATATGTATGTTTGTATATTATATGGAATGGTAAGCTCCCCGCCAACTGCAGATGACACTGGGGTTGATGATCGATATACCAAGAGGCAGCTTATATAAAAATGTTGCACGGAAACGTTACAAAATACTTAGTATATACATACATATGTACATATGTACAAGCTGTTTTTGTTGGCAGCTAATTAAAAATGAAATAATGCTGCTAAAATAGTAACGCTCCATGCCACCAAGTTGAGAAGCTCACCGAGAAGCAAACCGAACGAAACATTTTGCATAGTGTTCATGGCACTCGAGTAATTAAATGCCACATTTTGTTTTAATTCCTCAAAATTCCGTGCCCTTGTACGAACGACTTTCGCTCTTTTGGCTTTTATAAGCACTTGGCGGCACAGGGCGAATACATACTCGTACATTAAACGGCCATAAACAGTTAAGAAAGCAAAAAAAAAAAGAGAATCAACGGCGTGAAAGTGAAATAAAATACAGCCCAAGTTTAATGGCAGCTGCACGGAAGTGGGTACTTAAGGCTGTCGTCATGCTAAGAGGAGACATAGCTAGACAGTGTGCGAACCGCTGTGAAGACGCCTCAAACGTGCATTCTTGGATTCTATCCGTCCGTTCAAGCGGCTGCAGTTTTCGCTGTTGGACGTTTCATAGTGACGCACAAAGCCCCAACGAACAAATTGCCATATTCGCCGCCACAACTTTTTTAAGAAAAGAGTTGGTGTGCCGCTGAGCTGCTAAACGTCCACTGCTCCAGCTGGCCAAATAAGACATAAACTATTGCACAGACATGGAACTCACTTTGGAAGCAAATATGTATGTAAGTACTTACTTGTTAGTATACTTGCTGGCTTTTTTTTTTAGATAAAGATGAAATAGTAATAGAATTGCTAAAAATGTAATGAGTAAAATTGGCTGGAAAAGCTTTCAGGGCAGAAGTCGCAATACATTTTTCTACCAACTTTTAACGCCGAATGCCACAACAACTGCCTATCGGTACTTAAGACTTGAAACGGAGCGGAATTAACATTTTTAATTTTTGTTTTATTGAGTGCAAATTATTCATGATGGAAAACCAGCGAATAACCAGCCATCAAAAACCGGATTTCATTGACTTAATAAACACATATCTATAAAAATAAACTCACCGGTGTAGCCGACGGAAAACGCAATGGTAGGTTGAAGATGTGCATATGAGTAGATATTGAATGACACTTACCTGAAAAAAAATAAAAATAAAAAAATTTGTTAATGAATTTATGTACATACATATGCACAATATGTACCTAAGTAATATGCAAAACAATAACTGCAGGTGAAAAATTACGTAGGTAAGAAATAAATTTTCACTTAATTTAAAAAAAAAATATTTACAATGGCGTTATATCCAAACATACATATTTACATATGTAAATAGATAAAACGAAGTTTACTAGAAGCTGTGGTTAGGTCCAGATAAAAGGGGAGATCCTGCTTTTCGAGCATTTTTTATGAAAGCGGATTTTATTATTTTAAGTTAGTCACTATTTTATAAAAAATTAGGGAGTTAGTCTCAAATTTCCCGAAAATATGTGTGTGTAATTTTTCGTTAAAAAAGAAACATATTCAACAATTTGGTTGAGCTTGAGGCCGTTTTTAATGACAATTTTAAATTTTAATTTAAAAATTTTCCACAATAAATTTTTCATTTAAAAATGGCCTCGAGCTCATTATAAAATTGTTGAATATAATTGTTAAATGGCCAAAAAAATAACAAAAAAACAAATAACTTAAGGACGAGCACACCTAAAAGTTAAGCATTCTAAAAATAGAATTATTAGCACAAACCAACAAAACCAACAACCACATGATCAAGTGANCGTCTTAGCGCGGTGCATGGGCAACTGGCTGAGTCAGTGGGATCGTCGGTTCGAATCCTACTGAAAGAAGTCTGATGAGGAAATGTGGTGATTTCCGAAATAGCTATCACTTCTGCCATTTTTTCAAATTGTTGTTGCTTTTCCACAATAAATTTTTCATTTAAAAATGGCCTCGAGCTCATTATAAAATTGTTGAATTAAAAAAGAAACTTCTAAATTAAAATATCGATCGCCACAATCAAGTTTAAGACAACGAATTTCAATTTGGTAGCGACCGGTTGAGCCGTTCCGAGGATATTTTGCGTACCGGCTTTGGAAACGCTGTTTGGAGAAAAGCACGTTTAAAGATTTGTCTACCTGTTCGAAAGTCACTGCAGATATTTTTGGTGCAGAACTTTTGAAAGGTTAGATATACCTTCAGAAAATGCTTATGAGCAAAATCTATTATTTATTATCATTATTTTTTTTGGTTTTTTTTCCAAAATGACAAGTGTACATAACTAGTTAAGAAACACATTCTTACAGCCAACTCAGTTTTTCTTATTCAAGCAACTTTTGCGCTCCCTTGCACTGATGCTACATACTTTGTTGGCACAAAGAGTGGAGTTTCAGTCATCACTACAATCGTTCATCTGACGGCAGAAGGCCAAGCCGGTATGCGACCGTGTGAGATCTTAGTCAAGCGTGTTGTTCATCTGTGTTCTGTATGTTCACACAATGGAATTCACTTTAGCTACGCCCCTGATCTGAAGGCTTGTCGTTTCACTTTCAGCCTATTCGCCGTCATTGCTTCAATCTGACTGTCTGTCTGAGCACTGTTGCGTGGCAACCCGAGTGTCAAGTTGAAGTTTAAGGCTAACAAAGCATTAATTCGGTGAGTTGAGGTCAGCGTTGCCATAACTGAAGATTTATTTTCAAAATTACGATTTTTAGGCTGTTTTTTACTAAAAATCTTCAAAAAAACGATTTTTCGTAAAGGAAAGTTTTACACTGCCAATATCTTCAAAATGAAGATTTTTGTGTATGGTATAAGATTTGTAAAGATTAACAGGGCAATTCTGGATAAGATAGTAAAAAGTCTTTCGTAAGTCAAACGAAACGAGATGGCAAGATAGTTCGAAAGACTTTTGTTATTCTAGCAAAATAGTCTAAGAAAAAAAGCTCTTTCATTCACCACTCGTGGTGGAAAGCTATTTTGAGAGAAAGCACTTGTATTTCGACTGCT
>NW_016184405.1:0-5235 GCF_001687245.7 Rhagoletis zephyria | reverse complement strand
AAAAAATGTTAATAAGCCATAATAAAGTTGACAAAAAATAGTTTTTTTTCGTTTAGCGACAAACTTATTACCCGATTATCTGCTTTTTCGAGCTGAGCTATCCAATACGTAATTACAATACAATACAAAATTTCCCCTCTGAAATCGAAGTTATAAAATAATCCTGTATTAAAAACATTACTTCTCCGTCTGCAACCCGGCTTTATTGATAACTTTTAGTAAATAGAGGAGAAACGTCAAAAACAAATGATAAACAACAATGAACGGCACTAATCAAAAGCGCGTGGTTAATGTTTTTTTTTTTTTTTTTTTTAATGTGATGAAAATCAAACTATAATGCATGCTTACATAACGCTCCGCTTCTCGTATCGTCACGTAATGCTTCATTGTTGCAATATTTTGTGATCCACGTTTCAAAACTCTGACATCAATCAATCTAAGAACTGAATTGATTGTGAACTATGTAATTTGAAAATAAAAATCAGTTAGCTCGGAGAAATCAGTTGAATCATATGAAAAAGGCCGAACTCGAGTGAAATTTTCTATTAAAGAGGCAGCTCACCAGGATATTTGGCAATGCTTTGAGAAAATCGCCAACGGTTAACAACTGTCGCAGACTGTTAACAGAAAAACGGCCGGATAAGCCGGATTCCGGATATCTATCGGAATGCCGAGTGGCACATCCCTAATAATAAGCATAAAATAAAGAAAAAAACTTTACTGTGAAGTTAAAAAAGGACTCTCAGAATTCGCCCTTTCATGGTTATTCGTGTATTTGTTTGTATGTATGCAGACTTGTTTGAGCTTTTTTTTTATATTTTTTAATTTCAAATGCTTACTGTTGCATTAAAAGTAATAAAGGACTTGCCTTTGATTAAGATGATAACTTTTACCAGTTTTTTATGTACGTGATTTAGGCGCGAATAACTTTCAACTTTTTTTGTATTTGTTTTATTACATTTTTTAAAGTCCATAAGTTCTTCTTTTTATTTGCTCGAACTCGAGGATATTACCAAACTTTTTTTGTTTATTGTCTTTAAAAAAAAGTTAAATGGAAGTGGCTATAGAGTACTTTTGATTCAACTAAATAAAATAAAAATGCTTGAAATTTGAAAAAAATTTACAAGCTAAAATACAAACTTGTAAAAAATTTCCGTTCACTTTTGTAGGAAACAGTGGATGTGACTATTCACCATGTTGTCTTTGGTTAACTTACTTTATTTGTAATTACATGTTAATATTAAATTACTGATTCTAAATAAAGAGTACATACATATATGTGTGTAGAAAACAGTTGCGTGCTACCAAATATGCATGTACATTAGGGTGCCTCACTGAAGAAGTTAAAAATTTTTCATTTTAAAAACTTTTGAGTATGCATTGTATTCTACAAACAATTACGAATAGCAATTAGCAAGAGGTGCGCTTTCAGGATAAACCAACTTTTAAAGATAAAATACTCTGCGAACTTGAGCGTAATTTTTATTCCGAAAACATCTTAATTGATCTAAATATTTTTATAACTGCTAGTCCTTATAACGTTACATATACCGATAAAATGCTTCAGAAAAATGTTCGCTAGAAGTTGTACAAATCCTGATTTACTTCCTTTAATGATGCTACTTCTTATAATCGGAATATTTCGACCGTGGTAGCAAATCAACTTTTCTTCGACAAAGCTTCTGAAAGTTGCCCTAACTTAATTGGAGTCTTCTTAATTCAATGGCGTCCCCAGTTTTGTCCGATTCGCTCCACTTTTCGAGATAGAGGTAGTTGAAACTTTGTATAAATTTTAACCATTTTATAAAAAAAAAACACTCCTTCAGTTTTGAAGGTATTTTACTAAAATTTTGCACACGATTGTATTTTAATATTACCTTCATTATCTCTTAAAATCATCGAAATCGGTTCACTATAACATCTAGCTCCCATACAACTCATTGTTCAGCTATTCTTTTGCTTTCTATTTCAGCGATCTAAATGTTTATTCTAAGTCTAGCTATAGAAAATAAACAAGCGACTAGCAGGTTGTAGTAGCTTTAACTTGTTACAGATCTTTACCCAGGGTTTAATGAATGCCATCGAAAGTGCTCCAAATCATATAAATCAATTCTGCAAGGACTAGGAAATATAATGAGAATCCGCTCTATAGGAAAATCGTTGTGTACTATTGAACTTGGCATTTAAGATGAAAACAAATCCAACAAAAACTAATCATTCAATTACCAGTGTTGATTCCTTAAAATGCCTGTTCGAATTTATACAATATCGACATCAAGTGCCCTTTGAACGCTACTTGGTGCCGTTTTTCTACGGAAAAACTTTAGAGCGCATTAATAGCCATGTCTAGAGTCGAGCCAACTACTTAGTTGGCAATTCGAAAGTTTCTGCCACTGAGACCACTGTGCGACGTCGGAAAAAGTCTGAATGGGAGTGGATGCGCTCTCTTTAGTCACATTGAGGCAGTGTTGCCAACTTTTGATTTTCAAAAAGCACCAAAAACTTGTGAAAAAAGCGTGTTACCACACTAAAAGCACCAAATTTTTTGAATCAAAGATGCTTTTTTCATAACAGTTTGTATTTAACAAACTCAAAAAATTAACAATATTTACATACATAAATCAATACACAAAACTTTTTCGCTCATAACGATTGAATAGCCTCTACACATGCTATGATGACTCATGCTTATGACGTCGTACCGCAGTAATGCCCATTAAAACTGGTATATCTCGAGAAAAAAAATCGAATCGCAACAAACGAAAATGATGCCCTAAGTAGAAATGAGCAAAAAAATTGATGTTTTCATTATATAACCTCAAATATCGCCAAAAACCGTGTTTATGGCACTATGAGATTAGGATATCTCAAAATTGTAGTGCTAGAGCAACTGTGCGGCCAGATTTGGATTCAGCACCCAGAAACGATGTATTTTACTCAGAAGGTAAAAAAAAGCAAAATTTGTATTTTCAACGCGAATGGAATTCAACAAGGTGGGTTCGCAACTTCAGCCTTTTATCAATCATGGTTGTATTTTAGTGCATTTGAATTTGTAGATTCTGGTAAATTCAGTGCTGCCACAGATTTAAATATTTCAGGTTTTTACGACCTCGGAACAATTTTAGTTCAGAAAAAAGCACTATGCACTTAATAATTTTTTTTGGCGTTTTAATTTTCAAAAAGCACTAAATCTAGTGCTTAAAGCACCAAGTTGGCAACTATGCATTGAGCCGATGCTGCTTTTAATGGTGTCTCCTCAGTTGAATCGCCGAAATGCAGAGTTTAGTCGACTTGATTCCCAGTTTTGAAGATAGCCTGCAGTGCCCAGTGAGAATGCCTGTAAAAAAGTTCTGGTTTGGGATGGAAGTGCCGCCTGACATGTCGCCAAGAATTAGAATTCTCTAATTTCGGTAATCTGTATGTAAGTTGCACGTGAATTTGCCCATAGTGCCTCATCCTCATCCCGGGTCTATAAATGCCTGCTTCTATGCCACCTGGTGTTTTGGAACCGTCAGTTTACCACTTACTCTAGGTCGCGTTGCTGCAAAAAGGTCTTTTTTAAAATTCTTGTCAAAAGCAATTAATTAATTTATATCATTCAGGGGTAAGGGTCTAGTGGTAGCTGGGATTCTAGCTTCTCTATATTCCTTGGCAATGGGACCCCGCCTCTGCAAAGTTTAAGAGAGTATGTTTGGCGGCCTGTTCTATTATGACGTGCAGTGGCTAAAGTTCCTAGCGGTTATGTGGGTTGGCTGGGAAAAAAATGCTAACCACTCTAATACATTTACATACATATGTACATACACGTACATATGTATAAAAACTTACAGGCAAAACAAGTGTATTGTACAAGAGGTTAAAAGGAAAAACGGACATACATACCCTGCAGTGAAATCCCAAACTAGTCAGGAAAAATACTAGTTTACAACTAGAATTTCTTAACAGAAACCGAACTAGTTCGAAAATAACCAGAGTTGTACCAAGTACAAACGATTTATTCATACCCTGTATTATTTGACTTCGACAGTTTAATACAATAAAGTACACAAAATAATATAACTTTTTTTGGGTATATCGTAAACCGTTAAATTGAGTACGTATTCAATTATACCAGACCTGTTATTTTGTTATTTTTGATCATTTTCAATTATTTTTTATTTTGTTTATTACACGATTAATATAATTATTTGATTAATTTCTATTATCAATCAATAAGCCAAACTATGGACAAATATGAAGAATATTTAATAACTGCTTGAATTACACAGGCCAACAAGGTTTTTTAACCAAGAATCGGACTATACTTTTCCGAAGGTCTTTGACGTGCTGAATTCGAATCTGACCCCAGATCACGTCAGGTTTTCGGGATATTCTAACCTAAAAGTACAAAAATCACGTTTTTTAAGCACATTTGAGCTGCACTACTCCTCCGCTTCAAAATTCATTTTAAAGCTTTAAAAAATCTTTATTTGTTACCGAGAAGTCGTCGGTTGAATTTACTGAGTTTAGTAAATTCGTTGATATTCTGAAAATGAGGAGTATTGGATGTTGGAAATTTAAATATCTATGTATTTATTTTTTCTTTTAATTAATACTCAAAAAATTAACAATAATTATTGGCAAATCTAAGGCTGCTAAGTAAAAATATGTAAAATAAAAAAGTGTACTTAAATGTTTTTTATTGTATATTCATTATTCAATTCATTTTATTTTTTGACTCCCAAATTAGTGGTTTTGGTCCATAATTAAGACTAGTATTTTTCTGTCTATTCTGAACTAGTATGAGACTGGTATATTTCTGACCGAAATCTGACAATTGCCATTTCGTAGGACATCCTCATGTTAAAAATACCAGTTGATTGCATGGAAAAAAGATAGTTGGCTGACTAGTTGGGCATGCGATTCATACTAGTTGTGGGGTAGTTTACAACTAGTTCATTTGACTACAGGGTACCTGTGCATACATATGTTTACGCCTATACCTACGGTGACCATCCGTCCTTTATTTTAAAGACAGTCCTTTATTTTAACCCCCTGTCCTTTATAATTTTTTTCAAAATAAATGACGTCCTTTATCTTTTAAAATGTCCTTTAAATCAGCTCTGCATTTTTCAGAGTTAAACTTTTAAACACAAAATATAAAAATTAAAATATCCCTTATAAAATATAATGAAAACTTTCGCCAATTCGTTTCGCACCCCACTTAAAGATTTCTATTTAATCGGTAATCTTTGT
>NW_016184404.1:0-5235 GCF_001687245.7 Rhagoletis zephyria | reverse complement strand
TCGCTGCAGGGCAGGAGATGACTACGATTTGAGTCTTCAAGCGTGTAAGTGTCATTTGACAGCTCCATTACATTTTGATTAGATTTGATCGATCTTATAGCAAAACTCGATCATCAAAAACCATTATGAACTATAAATTAAATGACATAGTGAGATTATTTTCGCAACATAGGCGCCCGCCTACTGAGCCTCCAGCGTTGTTGCGCCAAGCGATTTTAACTCGCTTAGTTTGCCAATTGCGGCGTACATGAGCGATTCGATGTACTATGTATGTATGTATGTACGTTAGCCAACAACACCAACAGCGAGTGCTGCATTAAATTACCACTTTTAACAATTTAATTATGTTATTAAAATAGCAAATAGCCGCCGCTGCTGCCTGCAACAGCATGTGTGTGGCGGCGATTTAACCACTTCTAATTTAGTTGTACAACAAGTGTTTGGCGCGCATGCGTACGAACTACATATTTATTACTACCCACGTATGTAGTATGAACATGAGCACAAGTGTGTACTAGCAGATGCGCTACTGATTGCGCCGCATTCACGGCAGGGACACTGAAAGTGCCAAGCAACAGCAGATTGCACATAAATTGCGTCAATTTGCATTTTATGAATGGAAAAAGGAGGAAAACAAAATCGAAGTAAAATTACCAGCAACCAACGCCGTTTTTTTTTGTACAGCATTCAGTTGTCAGACCGTCAGTCAATGGGCCATCAACACATATCAGTGTACAAAAAAAAAAACTTCATAATTTCTATGTATGTATGTACGTAGTAGTATGAAAGTAGGCATATTAGTCGGCTAATACCTTTACGCCGCAGATCGGGGCTCATTGTGATGAAGTGCAGCTGGTTGGTTGCAAGTTGCCGCATTACTGTGTGGCATGCATCGCGAAAAATCCTTCGGAATTTAATGAATATTTTTACGCATATTAAGCAGCAACGGCAGCAGCAGCGGTAGCAACGGAACTCTGCGGTGGTTTTGGTAAGGCAGAGAATCCTCCTCGCGGTTGGGCTTGATTGACTGACTGACTGACTTTAAGGCTTTTCAATGCGCGCCGGTGAACCGGTATGCGAGGAGATGTGTGCGGTAAAGTTTTTTTTTTATTTCTACCAGCTCTTACCGGGTCGGGTCGTCTACTGCGCATACGTAGCGTGGCGTGGCGTGGCGGTGGTCGGACTCAATCAAAGCAGATTTATGACTCGCGTTGCTTTCGCCCATCACTCAATAATTATTTTGAACGGATTTTTTTGTTAATTTAAAATTGCATAGATTTTATCTAATGAACTTGCAGTAGTTGGGTTACTTTGAAAACACTTTTATTGCCCATGAGGAATATTAAAGAAAGTTTATACTTTCATGATGCGTGAGAGCGACAGTTAAGTATATATTTGGTTATTTGGTACCTAATTTTACGTACCAATTCTGGCAACTAACTTGAAAGCTCTTTACTGTCTTTCGAAATACTGGCTGAATTTCTTTATTC
This sequence comes from Rhagoletis zephyria, assembly GCF_001687245.7. Classification (NCBI taxonomy): domain Eukaryota; kingdom Metazoa; phylum Arthropoda; class Insecta; order Diptera; family Tephritidae; genus Rhagoletis; species Rhagoletis zephyria. The sequence continues at coordinate 3,745 of NW_016184404.1, read as the reverse complement.
ATTCTGAACGTTTGGAATAGACTTTTTTGTTTATTTATTCTTAAGAACGTTCCTGATGATATGTTGACGTATATCTCAAAAGCATTCTGTTTATTCCGGCTGTGAAATGGGATTATCCGGAATGTATAAAGAAACGCAGCCACTAATTGAANCTGTGCCAACGAGGAGGTCTTAACGTTATGCTGTTCGCTTGAAAATGGAAAGAAAAACAAGTAAAGTGAAACTAAAGCAATAAAAAATATATATATATATATTTAAAAACTCAATGAAATCCAAAAAAATATATGTATATATTATATATATGTATATATTTTTTTATATAAAATCTCAAAAAAAAATTGGTTTTAAATTTTATATAACACTGCCTGCCATGAAAATTTTCTCCGAGATAGGGCTCATAGCCATTTCTAACAGATTTTGCGTCGCTTAACCAAAAACGGAAACATATATATTTGAGTTTGAAGAAAACAAAGCAAATAGCAAAATCGGCTAAAAACGGCAAATTTTTTTGCAAAACGGCTAACAAATCGACTGCCGGCTAAGCCGAATTTTCTCCGGATGTTTGCTATCGCAACCGGCTGAATCTAGCCGGAAAAGGGATAAACTGGCAACACTGCTTGCAGTTTGGAAATAGGCAGAGAGGCCTAAAAATTGGGAATGGGTATCCCTGACCTTGTTGTCAGCTCGATATGTTTTTTCCATGCCTTTTTCTACTCAATATCTATGTATGTACATACATACATAACTAAATAGTATGTTAATACTACCTGTGAGTTGTTCCAACGTATGTAGTTTTATTAAATTCTTCAACCTATGACTATCCAACAAAAGGCTAGCATCCTTGTTCGTTTGCGAGATTCTTTGCAAACACATGGAAATTGTTAATGAATAAAACCATAATCGGTTTTTGCTTAGATAATATGAATGGGAAAAATTTTAATCACAAATAGTAAACAGAAAGCTACACATGGAAAATGGAAATTTGAACTCGAGGAAGCATAGCCGACCAAGAGTACTTACTTTCAATGTCGTACGTTTTTTTTAGAATCAATCGACTTCTGCAACTCAAAAAGTGCAATAACTGAAACTATTTCCTAGCCTATTCAGCTTTCAAAATTGTTAAATAATAGAGGAAAACCTAAACCCAGTCGACCACAACCAACACGATTAATCACTTTGGAATGTTGTGTTGCATGCATATGTATGTGCCTCATGCTGCTACTGCCATTGCTGCTGTTGCTGATAGCAAAGTGCACTTGCGCTTGAGGATATGAGGATGTACAATGTTTGTACTATGTATGTACATATGTATATAAAAAGTATAAGTACAAACTTGAACACAATTAAATATATTTACTCGCATATGCACAAAACTATACATATGTATGTCTGAGTATTTTGACTTGGTCGCAATGGTTGCAATGGGTGCATTGAAGATTGCAAAGGAAAAGTTGTAATAAAAATCTTGTAAACATACAACACAGCGTGCTATCAGCGTTAAGTTCTTTTCTACTATGAACCGTTCTATATCCCCTTGTACACTTAAATGGTTTATACATACATACATACTATATAAGTAGACACACATGTGTAGTCGACATCTGGCTAGAATATTAGCAAACTTCCTTGGCTAATAAGAAGTACCTTGATCAACGAAAAAGCAAAACCTTAGTGGATGAGAGACACGTTATGATACCGCTTTTAACTTGATTATGAGTAATTAACTAAATATGAAATCAATCAGTTTTTCTAGTAGGAGTAAACGTATGGAAATTAAACATTTTTTACTACTTCTTTTCATGCGTTCATCGAGAAAATTCGTGGGATAAAGTTGTTATTATATATTTGCCATGATACATAAAGAATCATGTTTCGATATTTTGTAAGAGTTTTTAATTGGGTGTCTTCACACCATGCTTGGTACTCTGTAACTCAGTGTTCGGAAATTTTGCCCTATGTGTTTTGTTTGCGTACAATTATTTTATTATCAGTCAAACCGATTACCGAATGAACGTGGTGGCAAGCTTGATAATTTTTCTGGTAGTTGGTAAACTGCCATCACCTATTCGATATTTATTTCATTTTAAATACGCCTGCTGCCGGAAGGCATGACGCATATGAGTAAGTATAATTCATTAAGTTTTCTGTTACAATTTATTTTTTAATAACGAATAGCTCTTGTTAAACATAGTTCACCAGAATAAAAAAAAATTAAGCTGAAAAGGACGTTCACAATTGATAAAATTACCGAGTACCAACAGTTTAGCAAAGCTACCGAAATGGGTGTAAATACCGCTATTATAATTATGATATGATAGTATGAATTTCCAATTACATATACATACATATGTATACATAGTTACCTCATGATGCCTTATTTAAGACCGTAGCTCATTTGCTCAACTGAGTTACACAGGTAATCGTATACAGTTTATGGGTGCAAGGGACATTGTAAACGATCTATTTATAATTCAAAAATATTCCTCTTTTATTAATATTTCTTAAAAAATACAAGTGCAGTTTATATATAAATTTTGAATTTGTTGACAGTAAGGACTAATTAAAGACTACTGTATAAACTTATTTGTTAAACATATCTGTTCAAAAATAATTAATTTCACTGGAATATTAAGACAGAAAGTTAGGGCAGACCTCTGACCAGTGTTGCCACTCACTAAATTTTCCTTTGTAGCTAACAATGTAGCCACATTTTTTAAATCCTGCAATTATCATTAGAGAATCCTGTTTGGTTTAATTTGTTTATTTTATTAAGAGTTCAGCCCATTTTTTTAACTTAGCGGTTGTCAAAACAATAGCATCGCAACATTGAATATTTTGTTATATAGTATTTCATTTTAATTATTATTTTTTTATTAAAGTATAGCTCATTATAAATCAGAGCTGCAGGTCCAATCGTCAAAGTCAAAGTTTCATTAAAACTTCAAGCATTTCCACTTCAAATCACCAGGCAAATGCACGTTAGCAATGCACGTCCCAGCTACAAAGAACGTCGGTTTCCCGAGGGCATAATCTCTGCGCACAAGGATAGTTTGCAAGATGAAATAGAAGGAAAGATGTCAGAAGTAGAGATGGGCGCGGTATGTCTGGACCCACTGGACCCACGGTAATTGGAAAACTGCGCTAAGTATGTTACCTAATACTAACCTGTTACCTGATACTAACGCTTTATGGCCAGCAGCTTTTTCTTAAACCCGTTAACGCTATAACATGCTCAGTTGAGTTGCCAATGCGGCATAACAACAGAGACATGAAAAATTCGTCCACCCAGTTGGAAAATAGCTCAACGAAGACAATGCCATCAACGAAGTGACTTCAGTGTTGGTTTAGAGAGAGAGCCTGAAGTTTTTGCTAGCCATTGATCCAAGTCAATGATCGAGCCATAAACTAGAGGATAAAAGAAGGAAGAGCAAGAAGGTGGAGGCATCACCCTTCCTCCTGTTGCATCCACCAACGGACTTTTGTGATAAATTATATCTAACGCCATGCCTGACGAGGAGATCTGCCAAATTTTCACACGTTTGATAAAATCATTTATGGCTTTTTATAAAATTTACCGAACAAAAGCTCTGACTTTCCATATGATGCATGATGACGCCAGGTATCGATTTCCAACTGGGTATATACATGTACATATCTACATAGTATAGATATGTTTAGTTCAATGTAAGTATGCTTGGAAAATTGCCCACAAAAACGCAGACACAATAAATGCACCCAAAAGACC
>NW_016184403.1:0-5237 GCF_001687245.7 Rhagoletis zephyria | reverse complement strand
GTGTGAAAACTGGTGAAAAGAGAGATTACTGCTGATGCTGAGTTTGAAGGAGCCCTTTGAGACAAAACTTCCTTTTGAACGCTTTTTCACAAATGGAACACTGAAACGGTCTAGAGTCGCTGTGAACAAATCGTTGGTGTGTTTGGTGAGACCAACCTTTTTTCCCCAAATGACTTAGAGCATGTTGGGCACTTGTGCGCTTTAATGCCAGTGTGAACCAGTTGGTGTTGATCGAGTTGAGATGCAGATGGAAAGCTTTTGTCGCACTGCTGACACCTGTGGATTTTAGCTCTTCTTCGACGACGATTCAGCTGTTGTTCACCTGATGCACTGCTCGAGCCACGGCTAACCACTGGTTCGGTGTTTTACATATCATAAGTTCCAGACAGCTGCTCAGTTTCAGACATTTTCCTTCAAATGGTAAAAATAAATTTGGATTCCACAGGTGAAGGCGAGGAGAGCGACTGACAACAAAACAAGCACTACTGAGCGAGCACACTTTCTCTGCCCACAGTCCTCCCCAGGCCCCAGGGCAATAGAGCTAGACCGGTTACGAGCGTATGCTTAGGGGCAATTTGCTGCAAGGGGAGAATGACAGAGTTCTCAGTGTTTTCAATGGCACAACAGATCAAGAAGTTTGTGACCAAATAGTTTTTATTATTAATTAAACCTTTGAATGACGACAAAAGAAAGGGAAATAAAAAGAGAGATAAAGACTGCTGGATACAGACGGCAATAGAAGTGTTACTGATGATGCACTTTTCGAAGATGTACTTTGAAATAACATTTCCATTTAAATGTTTGCTCACAAATGGAGCACTGAAACGGTCGAGAGTCGTTGTGAACTGATTGGTGCTGAATGAGAGTAGACTTTTGCGCAAAGGATTTAGAGCATATTGAGCACTTGTACACTTTAATGCCAGTGTGAACAAGCTGGTGTTCTTTGAGAACACCCTTTCGCCCAAATGATTTGGAGCATGTAGTGCACTGGTAGGCTCGAATGCCAGTGTGCACAAGTTGGTGTTCTCTGAGGACATCAGGCCTATTGAATGATTTGGAGCATGTTGGGCACTGGTGCGCTTTAATGCCAGTGTGGATAAGCTGGTGTTTTTTTAGACCACCCTTCTGCCCAAATGATTTGGAGCATGTTGGGCACTGGTGCGCTTTAATGCCAGTGTGGATAAGCTGGTGTTTTTTTAGACCACCCTTCTCCTTAAATGATTTGGAGCATAATGGGCACTGGTGCTCTCGAATGCCAGTGTGCACCACTTGGTGTCGATTGAGTTTAGATGCAGATGGAAAGCTTTTGTCGCACAGCTGACACTTGTGGCTTTTAGCTCTTCTTCGACTACCATTCTGCTGTTGTTCATCTCTTGCACTGCTCGGTCTTCTGGCAACCACTGGTTCGGTGTTTTGCTGAGAACCTGAAGAGATAATGTTAGTCAAAATATAAAATGATTGCAAACTAACAACTTACCACTGATTGCAGAATGACCATCATCCTCATCAATTTCAGTGGCATCCGAATCAGTTTCGTGTTCTTCATTGACCCTCACTGCTTCAACTGCTTCATCGGCATTCTCATCTTCACTTTCCTCTGCATCCTCATCATCATCCTCGTCCAAGTTGACCACTTCTTGGTACAACCAATTATTCTCTTCATCGTACATGTCATCAGTTCCAAACTGCTGCTCAGGATACGGCATTTTCTTCTGGGTAGTTGTCCTAACAAACACTCGAGTAATTGGAAAGAGCTTCGCCAACGAGGGGAAAACAACGTCAACAAAGGGCGACAGAATCCAAACAGAAGTGATCAGCAGCGGCAGATTCTGTCCCCTGGGCACGTGTTTTCACTTCTCATGTTCATAGAGTACGTGACAAACGATCGTGACAAAACATCACCGTCTAACGGATTTAAAAATTCTCATCTTTTTAAAAGTTACCAATTCCAAGAGATTCTTTGAAACTGAAAACAGGCTTTCCAGCTTTTGATTGCCTTTGCCTTATTATTACTTGTACAATGATTCAGAGTGCACATTTGTCACCAAAAAGAAACAGTTTTTTGCACTCCTCTCATGTGATCAAAAGCGCTATTACATCAGATGACACCAATTAATCATCAACATGCACTTGGTGCTGCTTTTTTGTTTCACTAATCTTCAGCATTCTACTAATCAAAATCGCCCTCCTCATTAATTAGCCATTCAAAACAGCAGCAACAGCAGCAGCTTTGTCAACTGTTTGACCAGCTGTGTACATCCACGACAACAACAGCAAGCAAGCAACAAAAAGAAACAAAAGCGCACTTGAAGTACTCAGCTTTTTTGTGCCAGTGACAGTGAATAGCTGCTTCTGCTGCTTCTGTGGCAATTACATCGACAAAGAAACAGAAGAACACAGCAAAGCTGCCTAATATTTCAGGTGCACCTCTTCGACCACACTTTTCACCAGCATATATTAGCGAGACTGAATGAAGCTGAAGCTGAAGTGAAGCTGAGTTTGAACTTCACCGTCAACAAGTCACTTTCATTTTCACCACCATCATTATCATCGCTAAAAGACAACTCTGAAAACCAGAAAAAGAAATGAAACCGACCTGCTGTCCACCGCTTACAACTGCTTTGCTCATTATCATTTCTGTGGTCAACTTTTTTCGTTGTACTGAAGCTGCCCAAAACGTTCTCCAACCAACTGAGGTCATTTCGCTGAAAAGCGGCGGCAAAGTGCGCGGTTTTGTACAGTCCGTGGTGGATTTGGGACGTGGGCAACAAAAACAACAGCAGAAAGAACTGCTGGTCAACGTCTCCACCTTCATCGGCATTCAGTACGCCACTGCGAGGCGCTTCGAAAAGCCCAAATCGGTCGCTAAGCTTTCTGAAATATCAGACACCGTCCAAGAGGTGACCAGGTACCGCTTCGCCTGTCCTCAGGAGCACCTTTCGCAACTGGGCAGCGAAGAGCAGTTATCTTCCCAGCCACCTGAGGCTAATCAGACGAGGTACGCCAGCGAGGACTGCCTCTACCTGAACATTTGGAGTCCACGAAGAGGAGGAGGAAATGAGTCTTCAGCTGAAGAAGAAGGTCCACTGCCGGTAATGGTCTGGCTGCACGATGGAACTGAATCAGCACGGGACAACCTCCTCTCCCGGTCGACCATCTTCTCGAAGGCCTTCGATGGGCGGCGGCTGGCCGCCACCGGGAACGTCGTGGTAATATCGGCTGCCTACCGAGTGGGCGTCTTTGGCTACCTGTACCTTGAAGGAGGAGGTGATGGTGATGGCGATAAGGAAGACCATCAAACGGGAAACTTTGCACTCTACGACCAATTGGCGGCACTAAAGTGGGTGAAGGAGAACGTCCACCTCTTCAACGGCGACCCGAAGAGGGTGACACTGTTTGGCGATTCCGGGGGCGGGGCGGCCAGCGTCGGAATTCTGATTCTGTCGCCGAAAACCGACGACGATGACCTCTTTCAGCGAGCCATTCTTCAGTCCGGCTCACCGCTGGCGGTGGTTGATGATCACCACAGTGCGGCGGCGAAAACTCGTCTTCTAAGCTCGATGGTCGGCTGCTCCAAAAACTCCTCTTCCAAAAGCAAGCTTATCAAATGTCTGCAGAGCAAGCCGACGCTGGAGCTTCTAAATGCCAGTCTNATTTATTTCAGCGAGCCATTCTCCAGTCCGGCTCACCGCTGGCGGTGGTTGATGATCACCACAGTGCGGCGGCGAAGACTCGTCTTCTAAGCTCGATGGTCGGCTGCTCCAAAAACTCCTCTTCCAAAAGCAAGCTCATCAAATGTCTGCAGAGCAAGCCGACGCTGGAGCTTCTAAATGCCAGTCTGGCCATGGCCGAGGTGGGCCTCCACTTTAGACCGGTCTTTGGGGAGGGAAAAGCTGGAGAGGACAGCAGTCTACTTCCTAGAAGTCCACTTGACCTTCTTCTGTCGAAAAAGAAAAAGATAAGCAAAAAAGTTGACCTTCTCTTTGGCATCACCGCCAACGAGGGCTCGCCCGCCATCTACGACCTCTATCCGCAGCTGGACGTCAATGAGAGCCTCAGCGTGGAGGAGGCGGAACAGCTCCTCTCCAACCTGTTGCACCTTCTTCGGGTACCTTTTCTTGAAGAGGTGCTCGACTTTTACCTCGACGACCTGAACGCCAACTCTCAACATCAGGCTAATGAGAGCGAGCTTCGCCGGGCGATTGAAAACGCCTACGGCGACCTGACCACCGTAGTGCCCACCATACTCTTTGCTCAGCTGCTGTANGAAGCGGAACAGCTCCTCTCCAACCTGATGCACCTTCTTCGAATTCCTTTTCTGGAAGAAGTCCTCGATTTTTACCTCGACGACCTGAACGCCAACTCTCATCATCAGGCTAATGAGAGCGAATTTCGACGGGCGATTGAAAACGCCTACGGCGACCTGACCACCGTAGTGCCCACCATACTCTTTGCTCAGCTGCTGTACCGGCACTATCAGCGAACTGATGATAAGAACAACATCAGCGGTGGTGGTCGATTTTATGCTTATCACCTTGGACAGCCACTTCCGCCTACCTCCTCTTCAGGCTGCCTTCCCTGGATGGGCGTCTGCTCCGGCTCCACGGTGGAGTACATCTTTGGGACCTTGGGTGGTGGTGGTGATGAACATGGTGATGATAATGGCACCAGAAATGAACTGGGCGCCTACTCCCAGCTGAGCCGGACCATGATGACCGCCTGGGCGAGCTTTGCCGAGAGCGGCCAGCCGAAGCTTCTGCCGAAGGACTTGAAAGCAACAGCGGAAAAAGATGAGGAGATAAAGTGGGCGGAGGCTTTTAACTATAGTTCAAAAGTCGGCGACAACAAAAGCCTGATCAACTTTATGAACCTCAAGGTGGGCGACCTCCAGCAGGTCCAGGAGGACCTGCTGCTGAACAATGAGCAGAACTGCTCGGAGATTGCCTTCTGGGCGGAGAAGCTGGTTACCATGTACAGCAGCAATTCTGGTGCTGAAGATGATGACTGATTGAACAGTTCAGTTTACTAGATTCTTTAGTTGCTAAAAAAGTTGAAAGTCAACAAATTTTTTGTGTAAAGTTGATGATAACTTCAAAAAAACTTTTTTTACAGCCACGCCTCCGGACCGTGCTTCTCCTTGATGAACATGGCGTCATCGACTATCAGGCCCTTCTTATCAGTGGACCGCTGTCGCATGTAGATGTGCGTCTTGTTCAGTACCTCAAACTCGGTGACGC
>NW_016184402.1:0-5237 GCF_001687245.7 Rhagoletis zephyria | reverse complement strand
AAAATGTTTCCACTGAACAACGCATTTTTATGCTGCGGTTATTTTATCAGGCACTCGCTTTGCTGATGCTGGATGCCGTTCTGTTACAATTTCATTAATAAGCAGGAGAAAAAGGCAAAAAAATTTAGCAACAAATTTCTAATAAAAATGTATGCAGTTGAATGAACGTAAAAATGAATAAAGTTTAAAGCAGCAAAATTAACGCTACTAATGGTAGTTAATGGCATGCTAAATATGATGCTCAACTACATATCTAAAAACTGAAAAGTTCAGAGGAAGTTGTAAACCTAAAAAATATATTTTAGTATTTTTGCACGTAGATACATGAAAAAATAGTTGTAACATCTAAGTATGTAAAATAATTAAAATTTACTAAAATAATTAGTTTATTTCATTGCACACCATTGCCTCGCAAAATTGTGCACGTAAATATTGTTAGCTACAGTCAATAAGTTCTGCGAAACGCAATTAATGGATTTTGAAAAAAATATATTTATATTTAGACTGCACAGTGGACCAGAGGTCAGTTAAAAGTGGTCAGAAGTCAAATATAAAATATATCAAATAATTTTATTTTCGATTTACAGAAATACTTGGAAAATTACACTGTTGCATTTGAAAAATCCGACAGACGGCCGATAGGTCATTTCTAAATAATTTGGTTACGCTGAACTCAATGGGGTTAACAGTTTTGCTGAATTTTCGCTCATGACCTTATACAAAATTTTCAAATCATATCTTTGCATAAAAAGTAGAATTTTTCACTAAATTATTCTCTGAAACTCCGAATAAATATATAGTTGAACTTGCACCCTAAAATTTAGAATCCAGCTCTGAAGAATTATTTTTCATTATTTATGTTGCTTGAACACACACTTTGCTTTTGCTACACATTTTCTTGAAGAAATAAATACACATGTGAGCGTTTTTTTCTTGAGAGCCGCAAGCTGTTTTAAAATTTTATTAAACAAAATTTGTTTTCATTTATTTGCGTCATTTTATATGAATTTTTCGCATTTATTAAGAGCAGGAAACAGTCCTTAAAAATAAAAAATTGTCAAAAATAAGAAATTCGTTGCTGACGAAAAAAGGTGGTACTGGTTCAAATATACATACATTGCTTTAAAATAGAAGGACGGATTTTCAGAAAGAACTTTGAAATTTGAAAGACATGAGTAATTCAAAAAATAATTTAAAAATTTCAGTGCAATATACTTAAGAAACCAGTATGGGTATCAAATGAAAGAGAAGATTCTGTAGAGTTAAAATCATCAAATTACTTAGTCTGTAAGGGATGGGTTGGTATTGAAAATACCCTTTTATAATTTCATCCTTGAATATCCTTTTTCAATTTTTATTTTTGAAAAAATTATATGTGAAGCACTAACTTTATTAGCTTAAAAAAATNAATTTTTTCATGATTAAATTATCGGATCTAAACCAAATTAGTAATGGGACTACCTGTGAGGCACTGCCGAAACAGAGTTATCAAAATCGGTTGACGTGGTCCAAAGTGATGCGGTAACATACATAAAAAAATATGCCGATGGACTGATAACCTTCTCCTTTTTTTGAAGTCGGTTAAAAAATAACCAAAACTTGCTAAAATGTCTGGTACTATTTTATATTTGGTTCACTGTATGATCAAAACGCTCGTACATATGTACATAATGATGATGGGAACTGGGAACTGGGGAACTGAAACTTGGCACATATGCATAGATTGTAAATACCCTACTAACGGTGAAAAATGGCAGATACTGGGAAAGTGGGCGTGGCACCGCCCATACAAACTGAAATTCTCATATCGCTTATCTCTGGAACCACTTATTCTATGGTAATAGAGTTTGATACACCTACATTTATACACATATAAAATCGCAAGAATCATTCACCATTTTCTCCCAGATTTTAAAATCGCATCGAATGATTGTTGTTTTGTGCAAAAGTTTTTAGAAGGATCAGTGGGTTTGTCTTCTGATAGGGAGCTATGCTAAAAAAATCATATTTATGATCAGATTTATTTCACTTTTAAAACACATATTAGTAACATAAAATTTGGTGTAACTTGGTAGCCCAGTCGTGTGATGACAAAATATTGGGCTTTGGCCCAGTCTTGGCAAAACCCTGTGTGAGAAGGAAATATTATCTTTTGTTGTAAACCTTCAAGATACTTTTCAACCGTTAGTGATCCTGATGAAAAAAAGATAGAGTTTATGTAGATGTGGGCAATTTAGTATTTAACCTCCAAGAGGCTCTCAGACATATATAATCGAAAAACTTATTACCAGTCTGAATTGGTATATGTTTGACATATTAGTCAGTGATGAACATCTCATCTATACTATATACAAGTACATACGCATATTTTTTATAAATGAAAATAGAGGTTCCTTTTTCGGTCTAATTTCAAAAGCAACTGAAGAAATTTGGAGGAGACTTGGTAGGATTAGCATTAATCAATCCAGTATTAACGTTCATATTTTGCTTTTAAGTTTTTCTGTAAATTCGCTATAAATTATGCTGGTGGACTTCAAAATAGTAATTCGCATAAAGGACTTAGTATTGGTAACAGGTAAAATTCAAAAGTGTATCAAAAAAGATGTCGAATTTCGACAACTAGGCGATACTAGTATACATAAATGCTTTTTTGTTTATCGTGGAATAGCTTACTATTGATGTACATATGTATGTCCAATTGATATTCCAGCTGATTCTCAAAGAAATTTTTTTTTTTTTAAAGAGAGAGTTTGTCTTATATTACGCTTCGAAAATTAAAGATCAAAATATTTACACATTCATGATCGAAAGTGAACTAGTATATCCAGTATGTTTTGGAGAAAAGTTATGAAGAAACTGCAAATTAGGATGCTTCCTTCGCCGAGTAATTTTTGAATGCGAGTAGTTTCGGATTTTACAAGTTGTTTGTATTTGTAATTCAACTATACATAACAACTTTCCAGTGAAAAATGAATAAAATGAAGGTAAAAAAGCAAAAGAAATAAAAGCGCTACACGCACGAATGCTTTGTTGATCTGCTACTCCTTTAGGTGTCTGCACACGAGTGCCAGCGCCCTTTTGGCAGCCTACGTACAAAACTTGACTTTTACATAGCTGATGGCAATCGCAGTTGTTTGCCTTGAACTTGAAGCGACACCTCGGCAGACATTCCCTTAGCGCTCTTGGCAAACATTCACCGGATTGACCTGACCGCAGTCAGTGTCGCCATTGCCAAACGGAGACAGGCGGATGAGCGACGAACGAATACACACACACACACACACACATAAATATACATACATTGCATACACGAACAGACAAGCCACAAAGTTAGAAGCATTTGGTAGCCAAAAACGTAAATCGTGCAACTGTTTGCTGGTAAATTGCTTTGAGGAAGTTAAGGCAGTCAAAGGCGTTAGAATGTCGCGCTAGCAGGGATTTGGCAAACTTTCCTTTGCCTGGGTATGCGTGCGCAATCAAGTAAATTTATTCAGCTAACATTTTTTTCTAAAAAAATTTCAATCTCGATTTTGCTTTTTTTGAAATTCGATTTAAATTTAGGAATTTGCTCGTTGCACTTTTCATGATGCCGTGACCGCTTCAATAGCGCTCTGCTGACTGTAAGCGATTTTCTTTTAGTGTATTTACTATTTTACTTTTGGCACAACACTTTCTCAATAATTTTAATGGAAAAATTCTTGTTTTATATAAACATTTACGCACGAGTGCATTAATTTATCCAACTTGTTTATGTTCGAATTTTGGCTAGGAAGTGCGCTTTCTTTGTAAGTTTATTACGGAGTTCAACAAAGTGAATAAATAACTTGCTGCACTCTTAGTATAAGCAGAATACGGATAATGTAATGCAAATAAAATTTTAGTTTAAATTTGGGATATAAGGCAATATAAAGTATGAACAAATTGAAAACGCAGATGCAAGTTGTAGGTCAATAAGTAAATGCAGCTATGTAGATATTTTGCTGTAATATTTATGGTACTTGTCTTTGTGAGAAAAAGCAATCTTATGTAAATAATTAACAGTTCTTTAATGCTCAAAAAGGAACCTAAAAAAGCAAAAATTAATGTGTGTAAAATGATGGAAAATCGCCGAAACACGAAAAAATATATATATATAATTATATAAATCGGTTAATGTAGGCCAAAGTTATGCGGTAACATACACAAAAAAAAACAAAACAACAAAATATTCCGACGAATTGATAACCTTTCCCCTTTTTGTGAAGTCGGTTAATAACAGATTTTTCGTAAATTGTTTTGATTGCATTAAAAAGCCTGTTATTTAAAAAAAAATCAAGTTGCTAACGAAGAAAATGAAATGAAAATGCCTAATGATTTTTTTTTTATGAAATGTGAGCAGGAAAGAATGTTACTCATACGCCGTATATGCCGCACTCCGAATCGGCGTATCTTCCCTGCTGACTGACCATTTTTTCAAGATTTTTAAAGAATTCGTAAATATTTAATATTATTTTTTGCCGAACTTCTAAAATAAAATAAACTGTGCACGATTCAATTCTTTTACGAAATTTCGGATGAAAATCGGTAAGGCAATGAAAATAATGCTGCTATGTGAAGAATTTTTTGCGAAATCTCTTTACGAGTAATTTTCTTTGAAGATTCGTAAAAAAAAATCGTTACAGAAATGAGATGATCCTGAAGATTTCGTTACAATTTCGGGAACTTTGGTTTGCAGGGTTGTTACTTTAAATGAGCGATTCATATATATACATATATATGCACATATATATGCATAGGTTCCTTGGAAATGGCTCTAACTATTTTGATGAAATTTTGTGTTCAGATAACGTTTTGCATTTTAAGTTTATCTAGATAGTAAGTGCTATCTCAGAGATCTCTATCAATTTCCTGCTATCTCTTTTAAAGAAGAACTGGAAAAAATGTGCATTCATTGCACATCAAATATTTTAAGAGGCCCCACAACGCTTATACTAAAAAGTAAAATCAGCTCTGTATGCATATATATATATATTTTTTTTTATAAAAATACTCACCTATGTACATACAGAGGACATATATATTTGGATTTGAAAATCGTCGTACAAAAGTTTTTCTTTTAATTATTATTTTATGATCAATTTATTTGTTTATTTATTAAAAAAAATTCATTTGATTGGTTTACCTTTTGTCAATTAATGGCGGCTTTTATCAGTGCTGCCACAAACTAATTAGCTGAGTTGAAGCGTTCTTTGGCGCTC
>NW_016184401.1:3971-5237 GCF_001687245.7 Rhagoletis zephyria | reverse complement strand
TCACAAATTTTACCCCTACCGAAACCAAAGATGTATACACATCAAAAATTAATAATATTCTATCAAATAATGAAATTCTTCTGGAAATTTGTAGTATATTACCTAAAACTTACGCTAGTTGCGCTGCGGTAAAACTTTTGCTATTTTGTATGGTTTTTCATCGAAAAATAGTATTTTTACTGTTCAAAGCAAACAACAAACAAAATAAAAGTTATACAAGATGATGTTACAGAGGTCATTACATTATTTTTGTTAAAAAAATCGCATTTTCGTGAGAAAAATTATTAATGTGAAATATGTTATGAGAAAAAATAAACTTTTTTCCTTAACTAAATAATAATATTTTCTATTACAAAAAGGATTTTTTTATTTACACTTAGAAAAATTATGGTATGAAAGTACTTAAGAAAAATGGCTAAATAATGATGAAAACACACAAAGAAAATAAAACTGTACTTAGCACGAAGTACTAGTACTAGAATAATTAGATTAAATTTGAATTTTCAAACAGGTGGCAAGCCTTTTCAAAATATTTTCAAACTAAAATTTTTAAATCCTCGACATCCATTTTACAATGATTTTATCAACTTCCAATGTTGTATGTCCAGACCACCATTTTTACTATAAATATAGCAAAGGCATTTATGGCAACCTAGTATAGATATCAGCCTCGTCGTAGGTATCATAGCAAAGACATACAATTAAAAAGACTCTAGGGGTAGATGTCGCCCCGCCAGAAGAAGTTAAATATTGCGCCCAAAAATATGCACTACATACGCTATAGCGGAAATGGACGCCATTTCTTTAAACGAAATCAATTACTGTTATATGTATATGCATGTACATACATATGTATGTAAATACTAAACGTGGCACGTTGCTTGCATAGTCTTCTGCTCTCTTTTCACTGCAAGTTGAATTATTATCTCATAAATTGTTTAGAATGACTTTTGCTATAATTTCAAAATCAAAAGTTAAGAAAACAAATTCTATGGGACTGAGAAATATTATTTTCTACTTTTTAGTGTATAATGAGAGGTATATTAAAAAATTTTATTTTTATCCCCTCAATTCAAATTTAATTTGATTTTATAAACAGGTGGCACTCCTCCATTGGTGTGGAATTGATTTACAGCCCGATTCTGTGAACTTTATAACGGGTGATTTTTTTGAGGTTAGGATTTTCATGCATTAGTATTTGACAGATCACGTGGGATTTCAGACATGGTGTCAAAGAGAAAGATGCTCAGTATGCTTTGACATTTC
>NW_016184401.1:0-2694 GCF_001687245.7 Rhagoletis zephyria | reverse complement strand
TTGTTTCTAACAATTAAATACTCCATGTGCCGGCATTTGAACCTGCGACACACGGAATTATAGTCGACATCTCTAGCTACTCGGCTACGACAGTCAAAAGCTTTGTTGCTTTTAAATCCATATTTTTCATATGTGACAATGAAATCAGTTCCACACATGTGGAAATCAGTTCCACTTATGTGGAAATCGTAGAGCTTTTTGTTTTATAAATATTGACACAGAATACGAGGGAAGCTTTTACTTGATAAAAATCTTGATAAAATTTCTTTACAAAAAATTTATCAAGAAAACACAGAATTGGGCGGTTAATATACATATCTCCACACTAAGTTCCAGTACTCTATCACAAATACTCGCTGCGATTATTTTCAAAAGGATTTTACATATGCGCAGATTATTTTTAAAAGGATTGTACATATTTACATACATATTTACGGCCCAATTCTGTGTTTTCTTGATAAATTTTTTGTAAAGAAATTTTATCAAGATTTTTATCAAGTAAAAGCTTCCCTCGTATTCTGTGTCAATATTTATAAAACAAAAAGCTCTACGATTTCCACATAAGTGGAACTGATTTCCACATGTGTGGAACTGATTTCATTGTCACATATGAAAAATATGGATTTAAAAGCAACAAAGCTTTTGACTGTCGTAGCCGAGTAGCTAGAGATGTCGACTATAATTCCGTGTGTCGCAGGTTCAAATGCCGGCACATGGAGTATTTAATTGTTAGAAACAAATTTATTAATATACAAAATGTATACATTTCACATGAAATTTCAATTTGTCAATAGCATTTTCAATCTTGATAATTTATGAAGAAAAAAGCTTTTGGTTTCTGTGCTAGAATACCAATTCTTGATAAATAATAAAAAAATGACAAATTATAAAGATTTTCAATTTATCAAGTGCACAGAATCGGGCTGTTATATTTTATTCACAAATGAATTCATTAATTTTGCCTGAAGGAATTTAGTAATGAAACTGCACCAACTAGCCCGTAACTACGTAGCGTGTCGCAAACTTCAAAACTAGGCATATTACAAGAGGAACAAAACAAAAAATCTGTATTTATTGTAAAAAGCGCAAATAGCTTAATTAATAGATTATGATCTGGTTTATCGTTCCTCTATTACATGACCTTCTATACGATATTTGAATTTCTCCTCATCTTCGTGAAACAGAATTGCCTCGACGCTGTAGAATCCAGGATGGAGGAATTTTTGAAACTTGCCCAAAATCAAAGGATATCCGCTTAGAATGTAGGTGTCCTTTACAGCCGGACAATCGGCTGGCGAAGGTGCATTCGAAAACTTGACCAACGAATCGTAAAGATAGATTTTGTAATAAAAATTCATAAAATCACAAACACCCAATAGCGGCAGCGCTATTAGATCTTTGTACTCATCATTCGAATCGCCTGCACCTTTCAATACAATCTTCAGCTGCAAAGAGTACGTAGAAAGAAGTGGGAAAACCTTTAAACCTTTCAATTTCGGTAGTTACAAATACATACCTGCCATGTATTATCCAAATCAACAAATTGCTCTGCTTGACCACTGATTTTCACGACATCACCGCTTTTATCCAGCTCTACTTTAATTTTAGCTACATCGTCATCTTCTTTCTCTGCTGTTACTGCATCTAAAATAAATTTATAGTCTTCTGGCTCGTCATCTGCAGTGACGGTACTGCCGTTCAAGTTTATTAAAATTAAATGAAAGAGCAACAAATAAATTTTCATTGTACTATTTCGACAGTTAATTTCAAACTGAGGCATTTAATACTGAAACACTAGCTTTTGACTAAGACTTTTGGTAAATTCAAACACGCGATTGCAACAATTTCATGTAAAGATAACAGTGAACACGAAGCGGAAATGCTACAATATTATTATTATTTTTTTTAATTTTGTTCATAATCTCATATGTTTCTATTAAAAATGCGAAATTCTGTATTTTTATTATGTAAATACTGATTGTGTGGTTGGTTTGTTCTTCCATTTTCTCTTTTTTGCATTGAAGCAAATATAAATAATAAAAATGCTGCATATATGTGCATGTACCGTCAGTAAAATACAAAAGTTTAAATACAGAAAAATTTTAGTAAAGTAGGGCAAAATTTTTAATTTAAATTTTTTCCGTTAACTTTTCATGAACATACTACATATAATTCATACTACAACAGAAAAACATAAAAATAAAATCTCTAGACTTTGGGCAAAACTCAGGAAAATGCAATAAATTACCATACTAATTTGCAACTCGTCAGATTTTTTAGAAATATTCTAAATATACAGTTTTATAGCCCCTTCAATTTTAGTGTAACAAAGTGCAAGTTTGAAGTTGATGAAAATCGCGTTGATTTTTGACAATTTTTTCATGAAGTTTCTTCCATACAAAGTAAGTTCGAAGTTATTTTTTTGTATGGAAGAAAATAATAACACTGAAATCGTTTATATCTTTTACTAGCAGAGCACCCGGCGTCGTTCGGTGTAAACAAATGAAAATATAAAACATTAATACAAATATTCAGTTCAGCATAAATTAAAGGATACAAACTTTTTTTTTTCTGTTTAAATTAAGGCATCCTTATGAACCATACTTTTAGCTTTATCGTGCTTTAACTAATACTAGAGTGCCAGTTACTGTCGAAATTCGACAGTTTTTCTAGTTTTAGAAGCCTTGGAGAGGT
>NW_016184399.1:0-5237 GCF_001687245.7 Rhagoletis zephyria | reverse complement strand
TCAGATTTTAATTTTTAAAGTACCAGAGAGTGATAAAAATTCTAGTTTATTTCCTTTTTAATAAAACTGATTTGGGAAAATATTCTTCCTGCATTTGTGGGTCGCTGCTCCTTCATCGTGCCCTGTTATCTCGGAAAATTACTTACAAATAAACCGAAAGAAAAAATTTGGATTCATTAGTTCACATCGGAATTTTCGAAAGAACTGTAATTTGTATTAGGAAGTAAGTGAAACAACTGTAAGCTTGTCTAGTAATTTAGAGTTAGAACTGTGCCTCTGGCAACATTGTGCACCATTGAGGTTTTTATCAACATACCTGGAGTTTTCAATAACCTCAACATCGAGGCTTTATTGCAGTATCGGGCTTCTGGAGCAGGTAGATCTGCTATGTATGACTGGATTGCTAATCTTTTAAATTACTTAATAGTGAGGGTGGAGTGAGGTTCGGCGACGGTTCTTTGAAAGGCAAATATAGACAAGAAAGTATTGTATTCTATCCGGCTTATGATCAACATGATATTACTCGAAATAAAGTATAGGTCTCCTAGATTAAAATTTAGCTTCCACTGATGAAATATTTATTAACATATCTGGTAGATAATTATACCGTATTTGTGAAATTATCGAGACTAGTTTTAAAGGTATACACAAGAGGTCCGACTTGCAGAGTTTTTAAGAAAGAACACGATTCCTTTCTAATCTCCATCGAATCTAGGGTATTGTACCATAACTCCTAAGGCATTTACCAGATTTCCTCTATACAGATGTCTATCGGCAGTAAAATGACTTGATTGCGCCCGCAAATGCTTTCGTAGAAGGACCAGGGGCCAGAATAAATTATATTTCAGACACTCAGGCAGCGTTAAATGCCTTAGAACGGCGTCAAGGTTTGTGGAAAATCGTAAACGTCTTTTTAACCACCTTATGCACTACAAAAGAGTTACACTGGGGTAGGTCCCTGGACATGAAGGGTTTGCAGGTAACGAAAGGGCTGGCGACTGTCTCGCAAACCGTGGAGCTCAAATGCGCTTGCATGGTTGCGAGCCTTTCTGCGGTACATCCAAAGCTACTTAAGAGCTGGACATAATCTCACATTGCTCCCCACTCGCGGAAGTCAAAGCGCAAGAGACATTCAAAAATATTTAAAAATTTTTCCAGGAGCAACTCAGAAAGCTTCTTTGAACTTACGTCTTAAAACCCTTATGATTTGATGGAAATGGGGCTTTCTGTAGAGACGGACTGCAGATTTTGTGGACTTTTGAAACTTCAGAGCATATGTAACTGCCACTAAACATGATTAACAGACTGATACCCCATGGGGAACGATTATCTTCGCCATCCAAAATTTGGAACATTGCAACCTCAAAAGTGCCTAAAGAGAGAGTGATTACAATTAGGCTGTACCACACTATATCTTTTTAGGTCGCAATGCCAGTACATCCGACTTATTAAAAATAGCATTGGGCCTCTACTTTCTTGATAAAACTGAGAACCAACTAATGTTATTTGTGAGATTTCACTGATCAGCCAATCTAACCCAACCGAACCTAACCTAAACATTATTTAACCAACTCTGATTGCCTATTTAGTTAATAAACTGTTTGCAATAAAGGTTGTCAATTTTCGAAGCACCTCCAACACTTTGCCGTCGCGCTGTCTGTGCAAAGAATAACGTCATGTTTATGTTTCACCGTATGTACATTAAGGTTTTCCAAAAATACATGTGAAAAAGTAAATACGGAGTTTTGATGCTCTCACCCCCTAGGACAATTTTTTTATTTTGAGATGAAAAAATATTTAAAGCTCGCTCAATGCACTAAAACGAAGAACAAAGTTTGCTGATCGAAAAATATTGGTTTTCCAAAATTCCATACCATTTATACGAAAATTAGTTTTTTCCCATATAAAATGCATGGAAAACTTTGAGTTATTTGAGCAATGTTTAAATATTTTTTAATTTCAAAAAAAAAACGGGAGTCTAATTTTTACCGGTATAGAACAATCATAGAGAGTGAGGGCATTAAAATTCCGAGTTTACTTTTTTACCACCCTAATGTACATAAATGTATGTATATGTTAATACAAGCTATGAATATACTCGTAAATCAGTGGTTGCCTACCTCTGCTCTGTTCTGTGTAATTTACTCTACTCTGCTCTGCCTAAACTCGTTAGTCGTTCGCTCGGTTTGCCCAAATATTTTATTCTGTTTATTATTTAAGCATATATTAAACGAGTTTCGTATGCGTCTTTCAATTTTATTCTAGCAATCGAATTTGAATTTAGATTAGATTTTTTGTTATGTGAATTTATTGTTCTTTTTTTTGTATTTATACTCGTATTAATTTATTTTTGGTTAGATTAACGAACGAAAAATATGGGTTTTTAGCTGGATTTAATTTAAAAATAGCTATTACATGGTATGGAATTCACAATTATATTTTTATAATTTAAAAAATATATAGAAATACATTGACACATACATATAATTGCTTAAGTTTTCGTTTTATGGGGAAAAAATGTAATTTTCACCCACAAACTCATTTTGCTTCCAAATATAGCTCATCTACCTCACTTCAAAAAATAAATAAAACAAAATGAATGAATAAAGTTTTCCAATAAGCACACGCATAAATTCTCATTTATTCGACATATTTATGCGCTTTAAATTAATTTCAAATAGACATTGAGGCAATGTAAATTGCGTGGAAGTGACGTACATTAAAATTTACATATTTACATATACAAGTATTTCCATTTCTAAGCGCAACTAAATTTACTACTACAAGCTCCACTATTAAAATCGTAGATGAGATAAGCTTTGAAATTTATTGTCACTTTTAATTTCACTAAGTATCCCACGTTGGCGGCTCATGTGCGTCGCAGCTTTTACAGAGCTTTCACGCGTTGGAGATAAGCTTAGAAAATTTATTCGAATCTATAATTTCACCCACTTTGTTAGAACAGATAAATACTTTTAACGCGATAAGCATAGTTTTTAAATGAATTAAAAAATAAATAAATGCCAGCACTTGTTGACCACTAATGAGATGTGTCTACCAAAAGCATATGCATTTACATATGCGCGCTTCGAGGCTTTCGCAGCTTTCCTTTTCCTCTCACAACCGCACATACTTACACGGAACGAAACACTGTTAGTGTGGACTATTATTTTACATGCATGCAAGTCAAGTAATTTCGAATTTCGCCTGTCTGATCATTTTATTCTTCGGTTGTAATCTCTCACCCTATTAAATAACTTTTTACATTTATTAATGACACTAAACTTTCTCTCTAAACTAATATTCAGTCTTTGTAATCTTGGGAAAAACCAAAAACAGGCAGTTTTCAATAATCAAAATTAGAGTTATATTTTGGCTTTTAGAGGAGCCCTTATACAAAAGAAGGTTTCTTTCAATGGCGTTTCCTTCTTACAGAATATAAGAGACAATAATGACAGCTAAAACTTTACAAGTTCATACAGTTCGGTTGTATGGAATGTCTCATAAAAATAACTGGAAATTTTCCCTGGAAAGCACTAATTCTTCCGTTATATTTCTGAAACTAAGATTTATGTTATAGAGATCAATCACTGGCGGGCGACAGCAGCGAAAGTAACTCCAAAGTGAAAGCTATTTAAACTGGCTGTGGAGAAACACGTTTTTTAGGGTAGAGTTATCCCTAACCGAGCTTGAACGAACTCTGAAAAAGGAAAACCTTACTTAGAGACTAGCAGTGCAAGTAGATACACTTTTCCATGACTAGTCAGGCTCTCACCAAAAATAAACTTTGCTTGTCTTGCAGGGCGCCTAGCGTATCACAGCCTCTGCATCCAGTTCCCTTTCCGGATCTCATTTTGATTCGATTTTGAGGACTAGGAAGTTTTTTTTACTGTAGAGTAGGGTTTAAGCTGGATTGCTTGGAAGAGTTAGTGCCTTTCGAACGTTTTGGAAAAAATCCAATCGAGATATCAGAAAAGTTCTGAGTAAAGCATTCTGCATAGATGCGTTTATACGGGGCTGTGCCAAAATTCGGCTATACCATAATTCGGCTCAAAAACTGCCTGGAATAGGACTATCTAACTACGCTTATCTTTAGTCTGAGATCCAACCAATTTTAAAGTGAAACTAAGTCTTGCAGCAACTTACTTCTGATAACAGAATTGTCCTAGTTTGGTTACTGAACTCCATCTGACCGAATATTCGTCCAATAGGCTGTTCACTTCTTGTGAGCCATCGACTTTACATAAGCACGCTTTGTTCAAAAATTGAGAAGTTCCGTGTTATCTCCACAACGATAGTACGGACAAGAGCTAACTATACCATGGACGAATTTTCCATTAATCATTTTGCACTCCCTCGAACTCGAAACATAGCTGCTCAAACAGCCAATTTTTCCCGGAGTGTCTAGTTCTGCCACTTGCCGAAACTAAACCAAAACAACGCTTGCAGGAAACGCCACTCCGATGATATGCCGTCCATGGTCTTCGTCTGTGAACACATCGCTTTCTAATACCTTATCCTTGTAAAGGTCGTCTTATACTCTTCAAGGCGAGAAATTCCGATGGGTTACGACCATCGTTAATCCTAAAATAAAAGCTATCATTTTCTCGGTATGCAACTCGCACTTATGCCGTTTGGCTTCTTCTGCTCAGTGGGATTTAGTCGCCTTCTATAACAATCAGGTTTGCTACGTCTACAAGGGATTGATCTAACCCTAAGCAGCTTCCGAAGCGGGTGGCGAATTTTAAACTGCAGAACTTTGTAACAACAAGGAGGAGGCAGATATAAAACAAATTTGTTGCATCACCTTTTAGATATACCAATTTTATCAATCGGACTGTGGGTAAGTTAGGTGGTCTCAGCTTAGGTCGATGGGGGCTGCCCTGATGCAGGTCCTTGATGCAGGCATAATTAGACCCAAAAAAGCACGGTTGTTATACCATATAGTGTAATTAATGTTGATTCCGGCCATTTAGTTAGACAAAGAGAGAGATTCCAAAAATGTTCCAAAGAGAGACAATCACAACTATAACTAAGAACGCTTACGATGCAAGCAAAGAAAGCACAAAGTGCTACATAGTCGCTTGTGGAAAAAGGTCTCCTTTCAAAAATATTGCAGTATAGAGATACCTTTAATCAAGCAGTTTGGCCGGTGACGTCCATAAGAACGGCCTGACCAATCCGAAATCTTCAATTCAAACTCAGGTGATTATTAACCATTCCCGTCTCTCGGCAGC
>NW_016184398.1:0-5237 GCF_001687245.7 Rhagoletis zephyria | reverse complement strand
GCAAGCAAATCCCATTTTTCAAAGTACTGATTTCTTAGTTTTATTTATTCATTTTTATTTTTTTGATCGGCCACCGCTGCGTATACGCAATCAGGCGTGCCGCTGGAACACGCGGATTTGCAAGTGAAAGGCGGCACTTCTTGTGAATATTAGATTGGCAACGATTCCTTCAGTCTTCATTATCGACAAGTCACCTTCAACTTAACCGCGCTGGAATCTACATACAAATATAGCGCACAGCACATCAGCAACATCTCCAACTCAAAGGCGTCGTCACAGTTAGATATAAAAAATATCAGTTTATTTAACACCAAATATTCAAAATGAAATATTCGCATTTTATTAGTTGGCAAGCGGCGGCTAAGGCAAACAAACGGGAGCGAGATGTAAAGAAAGAAAACGTTTAATTTTTAATGTTAAGGGACAAAGACTGAAAACACGCTAAAAGGGAAGAGAAAAACGCACATACGCATTGCCGAAATACTTAGAACCGAACAATCAAACGCAATGCGTATTTCTAAATACCGTCTGAGACCGAAAAGTCAACGGCGAAGGAATTCGTGCGTGCACGGGGAGTAGAAGCGGAGAAGTAAGCAGAATGCTACCTGCTATGTCATAAAAGTGTACAAGGTAAGCAACATTAAATATTAACGCGCAATCAGAAAATTTTCAAAAACTTTTCCCAACCCACCACCGCCGCCAGCAGCAAGAAAGGTAAAACAAATACATAGTTCCACAGCGGATCCTAATTACCAGTGAAAATAGTAGTCGCACACATACACACCTACCTGCTGAGAGCACAGTTCGCGAATGGCGATTTGATTCGATTGAAGTGAAGCAAAGTTAAGTGCAAATCAAAATTATTAGAAGATCTACAAGCGACCGAGGACAGAGCAGTAGGAGGACGAGAGGCAACTGCGCTGTAGTGGGCAATGCAATATTTAAGGTTCATTTTACAAATTCATTACACCACAACCGTCCTCGTTGTCTTAACCCTTCGCAAAGTTAAGTGCGAAAACAACAATCAAGTCTGTTGATGTGCCAAAATTGAAGCAGCAACAAGCAATTAACCAACCACACCCAGCGCCGAGCACTCGAACCTCGAAGGTCAAGATGGACGCAACACACGGGGTGAGCTATAAGCAAAAAATTTGGTGCGCAGCTGATTTCATCCGAATTGCCCCGAACTCGTATTAACGCAGATTTCAACAGTGAATTAATGAATGGCGAAGTGGTAAGTGCTCCTCACCCGGACCTCTCAGCGCGTCTCCGCTACCAGCACACGAAGGTCGTGCGCTCTAAGAACTCAGACGCGCTGGAGGACGTGCACAGCAAACCACATTGAGGCGCAGCATTAACACACACCTTGCCACAGCCCACAGCCAGAGTCAGTGATGGATCCCATTTGCAGCGAACCTTAAGATGGCAGGGCAGCAGCGTGCTTCGTTATCGCTCTCCAGCACCGCTTTGTTTGCCCAGCTGGCCTGGCTCACTGGGTCACTGTGATTTATTATGTTGCCTGCCTTAGTGCTAAATATTTCTTATGCCACATTATTTTTATACGTATGTATTTATGTACATCCATATACATACATATACCGTAAGTGCTTACTGTAAGTGGCAGTGAATGTGGGCTTCCTTTAGTTTGCATTTTATCATTGCGCACAATTTTTCGCACTTGGGGCGGCCCTTTCATCCACTCGGTCCGTTCAGTCTACAATGGCAGCGTTTTGTTATCCTGCATCTTTGGAGAAATATAAATTCACAGTCATGAACTTGTCTTTTGTTGTCCTTAAGTTGACTCAACAGCACGAAGGTTGCGCTGCGCAGCCGTTGTGGCTTGTCCTTCCCTGGTTGTTGGTGCTGTTGGCCTCCTTGTTTTGATATTTTGCGGACGTGCTGCGTTTACGACAAAGCTTCCGTCCCTCCTTAAACTCACCACTGCAGCAGCACCAACTCCATCATATTCAAGGTGTTTGAAGGAGCATGTAGTGTATGTAAGTGTATGAGTACCTACTTGAATGCGGCAGCTGCTTTGCACCTTCGCGGTGACGTAATCAGCAACAAGGTTGCCGGCCAGTCGAAAGAGAGTTAGAACTGTGGCTTGCACATGTGGCAGATCTACCTTAAACGGAAGATAAGAAATCGGAAATAAGCATTCGAGTTTTAAGATACAGATTTAAATAAATTAAATGTTGCAGCATTTTCACCAAGTTTCCTTCAGAGTTTATAGAGAATATCTTTTACATTTCGAATACATAGGCACAAACAAAAAAATCCACCTTCGGGACCCTTTTCCAGAAGTGATGAAATTAAACTGGTAAATGCTTCAACTGGCGGATAATTCCATTTTAAACACACACATTCGTGAGTGTTTAATTTCGCCATGGCAACCACTAGTTACAGCAACAAAGTGTTACATCAGAAGCACCAGCAGCAGCACCAGCACAACAGCAGAGAAGCAAACATAGAAGCCGCAGCAATAATGCACTTATGTTGATTTGCTGTCATCCATCGCAACTCATTTATCATCGTCGACCGCCGCACACGAAGGCGGTTGAGTACATTTCGAGCAGGCAGTCGCCGTCATTGAAGTGGGGGAGTGGAGCGTGNTACGACTCGTCACTCCGACACTCCGGCCGGCCATACGATGCTCCAAGACTGCCTGCCGCCGGCAATGGCTGTTGCATGCATGGACGTATAAGGAAGTGGCGTGATAAGAACGGAAAGGATAAGCACAGGACAATGACAGTGGCAACGGGATAAAAATGACCAAGCGATGAAAACTCAATTTCGTTGATTACTTATGTAAGTTCACTGTCAGCGGCACGGCGTTGGTGGGCAACTGGCAGTCGCTAATGCTGAGAGAGATTTTAGCTGCTTGCATGGTAGGTGTAATCGGCTACGCAAGGACAACCAAATTCAAAATGTTGAATGCCCTACAGGAGGAATACACCAACGAAATGAATTAATAATATAATGAAATGAGGTTAGGGTTATACAGTTTAGCAGAAGAAGAGATCCTGCGACCTGACAAATCGTTTGTATCTCTTACGAGAGTACATGTTGAAAAGTATTTAATTACTTGTTTAAGTGGATTCTAATGAATTTGAAAGTATTTTTGGTTATTTACATGTATGAGCTGAGTGTGTTTACATACAAAATAAGCAAAATTTACCAAAATTTGGAGGTTATGTTGAAGTTGACAGAAGTTACCATTTTATACTAGAAAGCGATCCCGAACTTTTCAATGTTACTCTCTCGCTCTGAGCGAATTTTTATTTTTTGACAGTTTTACTAGTCCGAGTCCGAGGAATACGGGATTGCACCTAGTGTTAACATATTTTTTTTCATTCAATATTCCTTGCAATTTGTTTTAATATTGCAAAATAAAATATTAACTAATTTAATACTATGTCAGTTAGCGAATTACTTATCTCAAATAAAGTTTATTTTGAGTATTACCATTATATTACATTCGAATTTAATTTTAATTTGTGGAAAAACTATAAATGCAGATCGATAGTTTTTTGTACACTTACTTCTCAACTATACCAAAAATAAACAAGATATAAGAGGTTACATCTAAATTTTTCGATATTTTAAAATATTAATATCTAATGGAGTGCATAACCGATAAAAAAAAAGAATTGTCAAATTCAGCTGATGTGTAAAACAAATATGCCTTTTTATATCTTGAAGCCGAAAAAAATAAAAAGGTACTTAATTAATGCTAGAGAAATTTATATTCTTTGAAAAGTAAAGTTTATTACCTTCAATTCGATATACAAGCTTTATTATGATTTGCTTTTGAGTCTAATGAATTTAGTGATAATAAAAAATATAAGTGCATTTACAAGCAAGTGGTTATCTTATGCAGCGTTTTTGCTGCATTTAAAATGCAGCATTTAGCACTTTCGAACATATGTTTTCGAAGAGCGTTCATGCTATCGCATTTAGCAAATGTACATTTACGCGAGTTCGAAATCGTACGCGTTTGACAAACAGCCGTATTCCAGTCGCTTATTCAGATCCGTATCTATTACGATCAATTCTCACGCAGAAGATAATGTGCAAAAAACCCTACTGAAAAGGAAAAAATAAATTTTAAACCAAAAATGCAATACAAAAACTTGAATTTTTTTAACCATAACCGACCATTATTTGGGTATATATCCATTTGCCGGTGCTGTCAATTAAAATTTCCCCACTTAATTAGGAAACAAAACAAACAGAGTTGATCACAAGTTGGTCCAGATTTCTATCAGCATCACATCGATGTTGAATTTGCGTAACTTGTTTTTATCCAAATAATGTAAAATAATAAATGAAATCTCGATGGGCGATAACTGAAACGCAGCTAGCCACTGGATACGCGAAAAATGTTGCTACTTTTTCTCATTGAACCATGTTCGAATCGTGGAAATTTTGAAAGATCACAGGGTTGCTTTTAGCATTTAGATTCCTAATGCAAAAATGGAGTTGCATTTAGTTGCCTTTAGGTGACAAATTTTGTATGGATAAATGTACATTTACATAGAGTAGCATTTAGAGCTAAATGCGATAAATGTGCTTTTACGAGTAAGCAAAAGCAGCCCATTACACATATATATTCAGCTCATTCAAACAAGGGACCCTCTTCTATAGCAACAATGGAATCTGCTTAACAAAAATACAATGATAAAGATATAAAAAAGCAGATACATTTTGTCACCAAGGGACCCAACCAAATAAACAAACGACCGCTCAAAAAGGAGATTACAAAAAAACCAAGCAACCGGCTGGCTCAGTGGAGACGGCGGGGTTGCTTGAGGGGGAACAACAGGACAGTATACCAAATACCTAAAGCAAACTAAGTTCAAATTGGACAACGACTATGTAAACTGCTATGTATATGGTATACGGGTAGGGTGGGTCAAAATGCACAAATACACAAGAAAATTAGACAAACCCTCGCTTTTGGGGAGCACCCGAGGTGAGGTCCAACCAAAGGTTACGAACCCACTCGCAATACCGCCCAAGCTTCCGGGGGTAACTTTAACCCGCCAAGTGACTGGGCTCTGTGTACGGGATGTTAAAAAGGATGGGATAAGCAAATGGGGATGCTCCTTGGGAATATGGTTCCCAAATCCGGCGCCGACGATAACACGTCTCGACTGACGCTGCTCTCCAAGGATCTTGCTGAAATAGTGCCTCGCCTGGCACTTTAAAAAAATTGCTTTTACCAAAAGAATCTC
>NW_016184397.1:0-5237 GCF_001687245.7 Rhagoletis zephyria | reverse complement strand
GGAAAAGATGTACATTAGTTAAGTCAACATACATTTCTTCCCTCGAACTTAATGTGAAATATGGAATTCAAATTCAATATCTTGATATTTTTTTTGATATCTGAAGTCTTTGACATTTTCAATGGTTGTCATTTTCGACTAGAAATATTAAAACCCAATCACAAATCTGTAAAGCAAGCTCGCGCGAAATTCCGGCCCTTCAGACGCAAGTCTTTATACTTACTTACTTTCCTTGCATTTACTGCCATTTAGCAGTGGTGACAATGACAACTGCAACATGGCAACAGTAACAACGAGTTTATGACGCACATTAACCATGGGAATTGGCTTTTTCGGAACTTATCTAACAGTTAAATCATAAAGCACGCTTCGCATACCAAACAAAAATCTCAGTCCAAATAAAAAGTAAGCAACGAGAACTGAGGCAATTCTGTTGAAATGGCAGAGCAAAAGAAGGTGGAGAAGGGGGTGGTAGTGGAGACACAAGCCAGCCAGCAGCCACTTATTCACTCACTAAGCCAGCAGCAGTCGCGTCCGGATCGTGTCTCCAGTTGATGGTGTGTGGCACGTAGCAATGTCGTCGTTTTTAACACTGTCGTCTAGGAAACAGATTTTTCTCTTAAATTTGTTTATGGCGGCAGTAAAGTTACGCGCCTCAACACCACCTCCAACTCCACCATCACCATCACCAGCGTCATCACAATCACACTCCCGCCATTACAGTCGCAACAACAGCAACATCCTTTTATAGGCGCTTCCATCGTACTTTCTTATTGTCTGCCTCTATCAAGTGCGTGTATGTACCGTTGTTTGTGCCGCTCGCCGCCACGCTTTGTACATGTCATTCAAGGTGTAATTTAACATTTCAGCTGCGCGTAGTCAAAGCTCAGCGAAGACAAATATTCGCGCGCAATACGCTTGTCAACACGCTACTTTAACCGCAATGTTAAAATTTCGGTTATGGCCATGAAGATGGAGGCGCTACGCTGCGATGCGACATGTCCAAAACGAAAACTTATTGTAAGTGTACTCTCAGAGCTAAGCCTACACTTACACAATCGTATTTGGTACTTACTCATGTGTGTCCGTGTAAATGTACACCCACAAATCTGTCGTGTCGTCAAGAAGACTAATAGGCAGTCAGGTAGGTGGTTACTCCTCCATTTTTATGATGTAAATTCCTTCAAGTTCAGTCACACATCAGATGTCTCCCATACTGATTGCTTGACTGCCGGTGAAGAGAAGGTAATTCTGAGATTTTCGAATTTCATTGCCAAGTGCAAAGATTGGCTGCATAAATATTAATTTACATCGTAAGCTTATGCAGTTGATGGGGTAGTCCTTCTGCTCTAAATATCTACTTCACATGATTTATTGAAGAGTTATTCTGATCCCAATTAAGAGTTGCATATTCATATGTCCGAAGTCGTGAGTCTGCGGAGTTTAGT
Organism: Rhagoletis zephyria; assembly: GCF_001687245.7. NCBI lineage: Eukaryota > Metazoa > Arthropoda > Insecta > Diptera > Tephritidae > Rhagoletis > Rhagoletis zephyria. The sequence goes on along the minus strand of NW_016184397.1, from coordinate 3,789 downwards.
CTGAGGCATTAATGTATGAAACACAATATCCGTTAAATGCCCACTATACCTCCTCTGGCAACACAGGATGCGCATAGCAAAATTGCCCATGAGTCTTTGCCATAGTTCATGCTGTATATCCTTTATAGTTCTCTTCATCTCTGGAATCACCTCGGGATTATTGGCATCGACCGTTCCTATGACGTAACCTCAGAGAAAGTTGCCCAATGGTGTGAAATCGCAAGATCTTTGGGGTCATTTGAGCTTATTTTTTCGTGGCATAATGCGTCCTGTTAGGCAAGTGGTACCAACCTGTTGGCCCCAAATTGTGCAAATCTATGTCACTACACAGCGACTCGTTGTGGGTGGAAGTTTTTTTTTAATGACATCTGAATTTTCAGTATTCTAAATGGCTGACTTTGATTCAGATGACCAGTCATGTTGACCGATTTGGATCACTTTTACGCGTTGTTCAACTGAGTATCGCACCATAACTAAGTTTGCCAAGGCCTGTAGTACGATTTGTCTGAACGAAAAAAAAAACATAACCATAACAAAAATAACTGCTGTCATAGATCTTTATCGCCCTTGCATTGTCCCTTATCATCTGCACATACTTACTTCATTAACCTTAATTATAACTGTCCTAAATCCAGGCGAATGAGAGCAAAAACTGCCAAATCTGTAGTGTGTGCCAACTGGCTAAGATGGTGACTTTGTTTTGTACTCGTTCATCGCTAGACCAGCTCCATGCGTCATCTTGGCTCGTCCCTCCTGCATGGCCCCCTCATGTGGCTGAGCCGGTAAATTGCCTCTTGAAGCAGGCAAGTATTAAACGAAATTCTCCTGTTATACCAGAAAAAAAAACCGCAATAACTTTCGACACTCAATTTCCTCTCCCCTTTTTATCTTGTTTGTACTCCATATCGCACTGGGGAAACCTGATTTAATGAACGACCCTAATGCATTTGCAAATTTTGTCCAAATGCTTTTGATACAACTCCAAAATATATTTTCGACTCTCAATTCGTCGCTGCTGGTCGAGCGGTGTTAGCATGCCTTGCGTCTAAGACGTTCTTTGCTAATCTGTTATTCTTCTACTATCCGCGACAATTTGATTCTTTGGCCAGCCAATACCAATTTTGCGACCGTTTGAACATTTTCTTCGGCCCCATCCACATCCACATCCAGCTTTGAATAGTCTATCGGATGTTCTACCGATTTCATTTGTTTTAAAGCAGCATTATAATGTTCTCATCTCCATTGAACTACCCATTTCACCATTCAGTAGCGTATAGAAGTTTTCCGTACATATCTCACATACATTCCGGACTAGACTCGGTCTTAGAAACCATTTAAGTACCTCATTATTTTCAGGGAGAACTTTTTGTGTGCATTCTAGGACAAAAGGTCCTCTCACTTACGATTCCTTGCATCTATTATTTCCTCTGTTTCTGTAAATTTTCAGTATTCACCTCTGACTGCAATGTGTGGAACTATGGCAATAAGGAATTTCCTGGCCGCAGAGATCTGAGCTCCTGTGCCATTTCAATGCTACAGGATAGAACGCCGTCATTACATAACAACTCCATTTGCCCATCCTGCCTTGAATAGGGAGAGAAGTGCAACAATTTTGTGCTTCTGCACCGTCTTTGCAAGAACTAATTATAAGGCATTGATAAAAATATATCTTTTTTCAAACAATTTTTTTTTACAAAGTAATTAGTTACATATGTTGTAAACGGCCATATTAATTTTGACAATTTCCAAAATAAAGCGGCATTAAAATAATACTTTATTTTATGGCTTATGCCTGCTGGCGTAATTGTTGTTATTAACCTTTCCGCTCTAACTACTCGCTACCAACCAACAGACGGAAAAAATGAAGCGAATGTCTTATCTGTCATCGCGGTAATTTTTTAAACTGACGATTCAAATTGCAGCGACATTTGACAACTCCTTCAAAATACAGATCTACTAACTGCGAATGTATGTAAATAGGTTTGCAGGAACTGAGTGTTTGTGTGCGTGTTGATATTTTTGTGGGCATTTTTGTAGCCGGTAAGAAAATTAAGCAATTCTCAAATGTCATCAAAATGTCAAAATGGTGACAGCAATGACAAAATAAAGTTACACTTAAATATTTTAGTAGGTATGTATATGTATATGAATGTGCATGTACATATTCGTGAATAAATAATATTATAAAAAAAGTGGCAGATAGATGGTCTCACAGAATATGCTAAACTGGAGTAACTGTAAAAAGGGTTGCAAGCATATGTCACACCGTGCAACAACGTGCCAGTGCGCTAATGCCACAAAACTATTTATGAAATACCAAGGTGGGTGAGTGGAATAGGCTAACGTTGTACAGTGGTTCAAAACTGGTATTTAGTGTTCACAATTCTCTAGAGCCGTAATTTTTCACTCAATTTCGCTATTTTGTTTTTGTTTTTCTCCCATTCAAAGCTACTAAAATTTGCATGGGACCAGTTGATCCCGATCTCAAAATTTTTGTTTATTTTATTATATTGTTTAGTGTAAAGTGCAGAAAAAGTAGCGACTTTGAAGAAAATCGATTCTCCTGTTCCAGTTATTAAATATTACATAATAAAAGCGAGTTGAACAAATTGTAGGGTGCTCCCGAAACGAAAAAAAATGTCACAAAACAATTTTGAAACGTTTTATAAAAAATTTTCACCAAAATTAAATAAAAAATTGAGTTTTTAGAAAAATTTTGGGTACTCAGTTTTATATATCATTAAATTTTGGTATAAGAAAGGGCGATTTGCAAGTGAGTAAGCAGTCGCGTTGATTTTTAATATTTATAATTTGTTATAATGTTCAAAATCAATGCGAACTCTTAGCCACTTGCAACTTGCACTTTATTGTACTAAAATTTAATGATCTATAAAACTGCATACCCAAAATTTTTGTTTTATAAAAAAAATTATTATTTTCGTGAAAAATTTTTTATAACATTTATTTTTTTCTCCCGTTTTGGAAGAACACTACAATTGTTTTCAACTAGTTTTCATTATGTAACATTTTTTTAACTGGAACTGGATCAAGTTTCTTCCAACTTGCACCTTTTTCTGCATTTTTCATTAAAAGAATTAAAACAAACAAACAAAAGTTCAAAAATCGGGCTCATGTACATAGTCTCTTGCAAATTTTATTGGCTTCCATTAAAAAAAAAACATTTATCAAATTGAATTGTGAAAACTAAATTCCAGTTTTGAACCACAGTTCGTTTTAGGCACTTAGATATCTATCACTTAGGTATTTATCTACCTTCATATGTATGTTTAAAGGTATGTAGTTTGTGTTTGGGACAGTACATCTACATGTGTGCATATGCATGCTAGTGTGGATGTGTGTCTAACTATGTAAATTATTACTGCCCCAAATCAGTCGAGTGCAACGCCGCACTCGAATGCACCAAAAATTACAATTGTAATAGCAACAATAAACTTGCAATAGGCAACAACACTAAAAAAACATTGTCGCCAAGCAACAAACCAGCAAAAAACAAAAAAAAACAAAAATAGTCTAGCAACAGCAGCTATGAAGCCATAAAATATTGTTGAAATGAAGATTTTAGGCAAAAGATAGCCAGCCAACAGCCAGTTGAATTCTATGCGACCAGTCAGTTGTGAAGTCGCCACAGGGTGACTAGTAAAGATGCATGTTAGTACAAATGTACATATGTATGTATGTATGCATCGTGTCGGATAATTGAGGGGTGCAGAAATGGTCAAATAAACTTTGTGTTTAATTCAGCGTTGACATTAATAAATATTTTTCGCT
>NW_016184396.1:0-5237 GCF_001687245.7 Rhagoletis zephyria | reverse complement strand
TGTTCGGCTCCGCCCGAACTTAGACTTTCTTACTTGTTTTTTTTATATTGCAGTGCAATAATAATTCATTTTAGAGTATCGCATCGAGGCTGCAAGTATCGGATGTATCTTGCTGACTTTCATCATCACTTGAAGAATCTAGCATCATGGCAAGATCGTTGTTTAAACATCGCTTACAAGCCAAAAAAGATGTTTCAGATTTTTCTAAAGCTTTTTTCAAAGAATTCTTCATTCTCATTCTTTTGGCTTTTTCAGAATTTGGAGAACGCGTATGTTATCAGCATATTTCGTTTTTAGTTCTTGTAATTAATTTTTAATATTTTCATCTGTGACTGTTTTGAAAATTGTATGCTTGTAGCGAGGTTCTAAATAGGTGAATATGGCAAATAAATTGTTACTTTCCAGGAATGAAAATTTCGAACAAAATTCTGTTTTCAAGTTCGTGGCTGCCAGCCGAATCGGATCAGAATCTTGTTATTTTGTGAAAAAAGCACCCCGTTTTTTATAAGCATTTGAATAATTGAAATCTCGGATGACGACGGTCTCCTGAGCTGCTCAGTTCCCAGGTGTTTTCTTCAAAAGGTTCACCTGTAATGAATATCTTATAATTAGTTTTATTATTCGCTGAGGTCGAATTTTCCTAGTTTTAAGCAGCCATAAGCTATCAAATCCGATTTGCTGTTCCATTCAATGCGCTTTCATATTTTGAGGTAAGGTGAAGGCAAATTTTCAACATGTTTAGCTAAAGAAAGAATAGGGGTATTCTCGAAGTCTTGCATGTTGCACGGATTGCAGAAGAAGGGAGAGCATACCATTGCAAAGTGGTAGCATGCATACATAGATAAGAAGCAACTAAATTCTGTATCAAATACATTGTGCAATGTGTTAAATGCATACTTTTATAAAAATTCTGGTTAAAAAGCTCAAAATTTAGATAAAAATTTGTGCAATTTTTTTACATTCTGTTTAAATGAGAAAGCATGAACCATAATTTTATAAGAAAGTAATAAAAAAAACTTTAGCTTGAAACACATTGTTAATATTAAAAACAAACCCTTGCACAATATTCGCATTCGTAAAAGTTCCGCATTGATTATTGCGAATACGAAAGCGGATGCGAATGTTAAAATTAATGCGTAATATTCGCAACAACCCTGCTACATATATATGTATGCATATATGTACGAATATTCACCTGCGCAAAATTAGGTGGCCCGTTTAATGGCTCATCGGTACGCATTTACTCAAAATTGCACTGACACGCATACAAACACTAGGCGACAAATGAAAGTGTACACCTTCTTCTAATATAATGTTCACAATTATTTTCATGAACATTTGAAACTTGCACTGAAATTGAACGGCCTACAAAATTGTGTTCTCGAACATTTTCTTGCAATTCTGATAAAAAGTAAAAATTTTTGAGGAAATTATTCGGAATTTTTTTGAATTTTGTATGCAGTGTGAAACTCTGATTTATATGGTTTATGTTAAAGAATGAACTATATTTTCATAAATAAATCGAGCCCTAACCACCAAAATAAATGAAGCGATTTTTTTTTTCAAAATTTTGAAAAAAATGTCGCTTACGTTATTATTCGCCAAAATAATGCTAAAAACGATTCAAGAAAATAATTGGGAATATTCTATTAAAAGGAGGTGTAAACATTCATTAGTCGCGTAGTGTATGTACGAGTATATGAAAACGTTGCTTTTGCCCATAGACTTGTCGTACTTTCATTTGCTTTTGCGAACTTTTCCAATTTACATACCGATTGGATATTTAAATTGCTTGAGAAAATAGTCCGGATGTCCCATGAGCCAGGCAATCGGCTAACCACTCCACTACTTATGTAACTAACAATTTATGTTTGATTCCATACATACATTGGCATGTATTTACCCAATTTGCCAAACGACTTTGAATCGTATACGATTGCGACTCGTACAGAGAACAGTTCGCCTGCGGGCCGCAAACTCCTTTACTCCTTCATTGGTGTATTTTTTTCTTAGAGCTAAAGGGTATAATATCAAAAAAGATTTCAAGCGTTATAAAGACACTTTTGGTTCGATTCATGTTCACTCGGAGTAGTTCATCAAAGCGACGTTCTCGTGCTGTGGCAAGTTGGGTATGTTGGGTATGACATGAATGCACATAGCATACACATGTACATATGTAAGTAAGTAAGTAGTAAGTAAAAATATGGTTAATGCCTATGATACTCGTACAATTCTCATTGATTGGCGGTAATCAATTGGTGGTATGTTTTGCAAATTGGCTGTTTAATGGCAGGAAATTAAAGAACACTGCCAATTTTGAAATCTATTACATAATATGCCATTCACTTATTTATTGGTAAATCGATAATATTGAGGAACAAACCAATTAACTTATTTTTGTGTAGGCTTAATTGTCACAATTGAGGTACGAAAGCTAAGATTGGCTTCTGATAAATAAACGCTATACATACGATTTGAATGTATCTATGTTGTGTTTTATATTTTATGTTACACAAAACTTCAATTTAGAGAATTCGTGGAAGTACTTGAGAATCGTATGCATTTTAATCACTGGTTCCGAGTTGCAGGGTGTTTAGATTGTAACTGCAGTAGGATATGCTTGTCGTGAAAATCCACTAAAATCTACTGACGAAAGCCCCACCATCACACAAGTCTCCATCGTTTATGCGAGGGAGCAGATCTTTTGAGAGAGAGAGAGATAGAAGTGTTTGTGCCTCATCACCCTTCCTCAGAGTCGGTGTCGGACAATCCATTGCATGCTTTGGATAGCAAATACCGCTGAGAGAGGATTTTACAGAGTCCCTGTTCCTAAATTTGGTTTGCCCAGTTCCTCGATGCGATAAGTGTTAAGAACTGACTAACCTGTTTTGAGGTCACGTCGTGTGTTTTCAAGGACTCTCATTTGTTTACCCATTCGGGGTTTTGGTCGTTAAATTACACAGTTGGTTTAGTTGGAGGAAAACCCCGCGAAGTGGTGCCTAAATTTATGATTCGGAACATACAGGTTCACGAAGCTAATGCGTAGTCGTGTTCAGTAATGGGCATACACCATTGTCCCTTGAGATGAGGATTACTGTAAACACTAGAGGGTATTTTTTTTATTATAACGTGGGGTTGAACACAGAATACAAACAGAAGCCCCTCATAAGCTGCAGTGATTTGTGCTCCTGCAGCAATAGGGATGCCCAAGCAAGTGAGCCGTCTGAGCTTGCTGAGCTTGGCCTGCGTTCACTTAATTTCTCTTTTTATCAACGTTAGAGCTCTACTCAAGTTTGACATATTCACAAAGTTGTTATTTTTTCTCCTTGAAGAGACGGTGCTAGCAGTTTTTCGTTTTTCTAGAGCATTTCTAGTTTTAATTCGTGAAAGTACGCAGCCTGTATTTACTATATCAGGATACTAGTACAATTCCGAGTATGCTATGCTAAGTTAGGTTTGGTTAGAGCGGCTGCCACTGCGCAGAGCACGGAGCACACGTAAGCTGGAAAAGCCCGTTGTCATACCACTGGCCGAAGCCATTTTTTCTTTCCCTCCTTTAGTAATTAAACCACCGAGTACGTTTAGTACAGCACAAAAATTCGAGAACGTTCACCGAGTTCAGGTTAGCTAAACAATATAAAAAGTGCTTATTGGAGAAATGGTTGTGCGTGTGAGCCAGGGCGGGACAATGGCAGAGATAATGTTCGATGCTCTCCACCTCCTACCTTTCTCTGCAACTGCGAGAAAAATCGTTGGTTGGGTACCCTTTGGGTTGGTTATTGGGTACCTTTTCCATGTGAGAAGAGCGGTCCAGTCGAGTGAGAGCTATGGATCGCTTTACGACAATCTTTAGTCAAATTTGCGTGGTAGTATGCCAAGTGGTTTCTACAGCACCACTCCTCAATGAGTTCGGCCTTTAGTCTGCATTTTCAGCAGAATCCACCTTAGTTACTGCCGTCTCCCTCCTTTCCAGCTCTTCGGCTAAGAAGTTGCCAGGAATATCTCTGTGTCCAGGGACCCATACAACAGTCAAGGAACATTTTGATTCCAGCAGGTTCAGAGTCTTCTTGCGTTTTTTGACTACTTTCGACGTTGTTTCGTTAGAGTTAAGATATTTTACAGCAGCCTAGCTGTCAAAATAAATTACGATAGGCTGTCCTCGAGGGGGTGAAAGTTATGGGCCTCCGAGCTTCAATAGTCCAGTAAGCGAAAACTGAGGTTTAGCGCGAGTTCGTCAGGCTAAATTCCGCACCCACTCATGCGTTAAGCTTGAAACCATCNTCGTTGACCCTGGGTTTAACTCTGTGGCCCCTTCCCATTCATTCCTCTATGGGATTCTTATGGAGAGTTTGTTGTCTAAAAGCATAAACAGACGGCAGCGTTGATCCGAATCAACTCGGGAATTAACTGCAGTTGATCCGGAATAAGTCCGAGTTAATCCGGATCAACGCTACCATCTGTTTAAGCTTTAACAGAGGAGTGGTATAAGCTAACTGTCATAGATTATCCGCTAGGGTTTCGTAGAGATCCGCAGGTCGAAGATTTAACATTATATCCACAGTCTACCTTGGCTCTGGATAAGGCGTTGTTTAGCGCAGACCACCATAGGGAGACCCCATAGAAGAGGAATGGTCTTATCGCAGCTATGTACAACCAATGGGTCCAATGTGGTTTGTTCCCCATTTTTTGCCTATAGCCGTCAATAATATGTTAGCTTATCGCAAACATAAATGTGGCATTATTTGTATCCTCCCTCAAGGGCTAATTGAAGTTTCTTATAAACGATTTGTGCAAAATGTGCACAGGTGGTCAAAAAGCAAGAAAAAATGGCGAAGTTCATTTTCCAATTTATATAAGCCACTTATTGATTCTTTGAGCAACAGTTAGCTGCTTTGAAACGCGTGCCGAAAAAAATTTTAAACTGAAGGAAATTTCGCAATATTGAGATGAGCAGGTAAACATTTGTACCTACTCAATTATAACTGAAGCACAACCAGAGGAAGAAGACGATGAAATCAATTATGGCACCTGGCATCAATACTTGGCCGTAAATACATAGGCAGAACAAAAGCGGCAATATAAAATGCCTTGGTGAAACGGGTTCAGGCATGTCGAAGGGCGCCTTTAACGAATGTTAGTTGATTTATTTATGTTTGGAAGAAATTCAGCAGTTTGTCATACATACATAAGGTTTGTATAGTAACTAATAGTCAGTACTAATTTGTACTGGAACCTGC
>NW_016184394.1:0-5238 GCF_001687245.7 Rhagoletis zephyria | reverse complement strand
TTCTGCTGGGCGGCAGTCAGGCCCAGGCGGCGGTCATGTCCTTCACCGACTGCGGCAACGGCGAGGTGGAGCGCATCACCATCGAGCCGTGCTCCGTCCAGCCGTGTCACTTCGAGCAGGGCCAGCTGGCCAATGTGACGGTGACCTTCGTCAGCCAGCAGAGCGCCGCCTCCGTCTACGTCAAGAGCACCCTGTACCGGGTGGGCCTCTTTCCCTTCGAGCTGCAGGTGCCGGAGACGGATCCGAGCCTGTGTCGAAACGGCGACCAGCAGCGAGACTGGGGCCGGGTGGAGTGTCCGCTGCAGGCCAACAAGCGCTACACCTTTGTCTACAGTCGGCCCTTCCCGGTGTCCACCGCCTACAATGTAAGTCAGATAGATGGATGGGAAGATCCCATTATGATCACTAATCACTCTCTCACTCCCATCCCTAGCCCTTTCACTACTCGAAGCTTCGCTTCCTGAGCGTGGACGGCCGGACGATAGCCTGCGCCGACATGAAGCTCAACTTTAATCGAGCCGCCGAAGATCTGCTGCTGGAGAAGCAGCTGCTCCAGAACAAGCTNGCTGCAGGCCAACAAGCGCTACACCTTTGTCTACAGTCGGCCCTTCCCGGTGTCCACCGCCTACAATGTAAGTCAGATAGATGGATGGGAAGATCCCATTATGATCACTAATCACTCCCATTCCCATTCCTAGCCCTTTCACTACTCGAAGCTTCGCTTCCTGAGCGTGGACGGCCGGACGATAGCCTGCGCCGACATGAAGCTCAACTTTAATCGAGCCGCCGAAGATCTGCTGCTGGAGAAGCAGCTGCTCCAGAACAAGCTTAAACACTAAGTGAGAGAGCAAATAAAAGTATTTCTAAACTGTTTCGAAATTGCATGTTTTGATCACAATAAAAAAAGCTCTCAAAAGAAATATAAGAGCGAGACACTTACATTGGTAGAGGTGTGTGTCCTCGCGCCCGCCTTAGTATCGTCTACTTTCGCCGCTTCAGTCGGCCAATGTCCTCCTTGTTCAGGTACTGAACGCCATCCTTGAAGCGGCCAATCTGGTAGTCCATCTGGCGCACCTCATTCAGGCCCTTCTTCTTTCGGCTGTCGTTCTTGCTGGCGCTGCAATCAAACAAAGTGTGGTTAGTGGCAAATCAAAAACAGGCTAACAACAATGCCAAGGTTACCTCCACTTTCCCTTGCGCATCTCCAGCTGTCCCATTTGAGCTCGTTCCTCCCTCTCCTGGGCCTCCTTTTGCTTGCGCTCTCGAACATTTTCCAGGTGCTTTTTGATGTTGACGCCTCGCGGCTTCTTTGGCTAGAAAAGTAGAATAGTTAGTTCATCAGTTTTATATACTCAACAGCAACAACTCACGATGGCGCCGAGTCGAATGGCCAGCTCCTTCTTCGCCTCCAGCTTGTCCTTGTGCTTGAAGCCCTTGATGCCGAGCATAAACACCTCGTGACGGGCCTTCTCCAGGTCAAAGTCGCCGCTGCCCAGCTTTGGTTTCTGTCCCAAAAAGCAAGTCAGTCCAGATTGAGAAACAAAACACTGGGCACTTACCTTGCTTCGGCTGTTGTCCTGGTGGGAGCCCGGGTGACCCTTGCGGCCCTTGTGTCCAAAGGGGGGCGCCATTCTGGTGGTGGTGGATTCTCTTAAGCTGATAAAATTCTTGTCTAGCTTTGTTGTGCTTCGGCGGCGTCGGCGGCGTGTGTCGGCTGTTGCCACAGCCCCTACTCCGCGTGAGAGCCCTCGAGGGTGGAAATAGTGCGCTACAGTAGCGGCAACGGCGACAGTTGTTGTTTTGTTTGCTACACAGAATTGCCAAATCATTGTCTCCCTCTCTCTCTCTCTGGTTCGCTACCGAGACCGATACAGAATCAGTCCATCACCACCACCATCACCTCCCACCTCCCAACGATGACTACTTCCGGTGCCGGCCACGACGAGTGGTGTCTGATCGAGTCCGACCCGGGCGTCTTCACCGAGCTGATCCGCGGCTTCGGCGCCACCGGCGTCCAGGTGGAGGAGCTGTACAGTCTCGAGCCGGAGTGCTTCGAGAATCTCAAGTAAGTCCGCTTATTCCTGAACATCTTCATTACCACTAAACCCCACTTCTTCTCCTTAGGCCAGTGCACGGCCTGATCTTCCTGTTCAAGTGGGTGGCGGACGACTTCTCCGACGGGAGCCGCCTGACGGACAAGGCGATCCTCGACGAGCTCTTCTACGCCAAGCAGGTCATCCACAACGCCTGCGCCACCCAGGCGCTGATCAGCATCCTCATGAACTGCCACCACGGCGACCTGAAGCTGGGGCAGACGCTGGCGGACTTTAAGGAGTTCACGCGCAGCTTTGACGCCCACCTGAAGGGCCTGTCGCTGTCGAACGCCGACCAGATCCGCGCCGTGCACAACAGCTTCGCCCGGCAGCAGGTGTTCGAGTTCGAGGGCAAGTCGAAGAAGAAGGAGAAGGAGGACGCCTTCCACTTCATCTCCTACATCCCCTTCGCCGGGCGACTCATCGAGCTGGACGGCCTGAAGGAGGGCCCCTACGACCTGGGGCCGATCGCCGAGGGCGACGACTGGGTGGCCACCGCCCGGCCGCACATTGAGAAGCGCATGCAGAAGTACGCCACCGGGGAGATTCACTTCAACCTGATGGCGCTGGTCAGCGACCAGAAGATGGTCCTCTCCCGACGGCTGGCAGAGCTGACGGCGGCCAAGCCAGCGGAGCAGGGATCTGCCATCTCCGAGGAGGTGCAGCTGCAGGTGGAGCACCTGAAGATGCTGATCGGCGACGAGGAGGCGAAGATGGAGCGCTACAAAGCGGAGAACATCCGCCGCAAGCACAACTACCTCCCCCTCATCGTCGACATCCTCTCGATGCTCGCCGAACAGGGCAAGCTGGTGGAGCAGTACGAGAAGGCGAAGAGCAAGTCCATTCAGCAGCTGAAGCTGAAGAAGAAGAAGAAGCCCTCCGGCGAGTCATCATCCTAGGAGAGCACTACCGTTTACCACCGTCCATCTATTATTTTACACACACCACACCACTTCTACTAATGTACTTCATAATAGAAAAAAAAGAAGAGGAGTATCACAACAANTTAGGAGAGCACTACCTTTTTACCACCGTCCATCTATTATTTTACACACACCACACCACTTCTACTAATGTACTTCATAATAGAAAAAAAGAAGAGGAGTATCACAACAACAAAAAGAGTAAACAACAACAAGACTAGTAACTAGACACTACTGATCGAAAATGAGCCGAGGAAAGGCGAGCAACCGCTCCAACTTGCCGGCCACCCTCAGCAGCGAGTAGTCCGCGAATCGGGGCCCGATGAGTTGCAGTCCAATCGGAAGGTGGCTGATCGGGTGGACCTTGACTGGGAGAGAGATCGCCGGCAGTCCGGCCATGTTGGTGGGCTGCGTGCAGTAGTCCTCCTTGATGGCCTCCTCGGTGCTGTCCAGCAGCGACCAGTCTCGGTAGCTCATCGTCCCCGTCACCGTGACCGGCGTCAACAGACACTGAACTCCACTTTCTCCAGNAGATCGCCGGCAGTCCGGCCATGTTGGTGGGCTGCGTGCAGTAGTCCTCCTTGATGGCCTCCTCGGTGCTGTCCAGCAGCGACCAGTCTCGGTAGCTCATCGTCCCCGTCACCGTGACCGGCGTCAACAGACACTGAACTCCACTTTCTCCAGCAAAAACTGCGGCAAAGTCGTCGGTGATGAGCCGCCTGAGGGTGAGCGCCTTCTCGTAGTACCGCTGGTAGTGCTCACTCAGCAGAAAGTAGTTGCCGGCGATGATGCGCCCCTTGACGATGTCGTTGAAGGCCTCCTCACGCGTGGCCGTGTACTCATCCTCAAAGGTCAGTGTGCCCGCCCGGCCACTTCGATGGCCGTACTGGACGCCGTCGTAGCAGGCAAAGTTGGAGGCCACCTCGGCGGTGTTGAGGATGCTGTAGCAGGGCAGGGAGTACTTGGTGTGCGGCAGGGAGACCGAGCTGATGCGGGCGCCCGCCTTTGACAGGAGCTCGATCGTCTCGTCCCAGGCGGCGGCGATGCTCGCGTCCAGGTACGACGGGCGGTACTCCTGGGGAATGCCGATCCGCAGACCGGACAGCTCCAGCTCAGAGTTCTGAGGCTTCAAGTCCACCTCCACAGTGGTCGAATCCCGGTGGTCCAGGCCGTGAAGTTGGGCAAAGACGGCGGTCACGTCCTCCACCGTGCGGCCCATCACCCCGGGCACGTCCAGCGAATGGGTCAGCGGAATCAGCCCGAAGCGGGAGATCAGCCCGTAGGAGGGCTTGAAGCCGACGATGCCCACCCTGGAGGCGGGGTTGCGCGTCGAGCCGCCCGTGTCGCTGGAGAGGGCGGCAAAGGAGGCGCCCGTGGCCACGGCGACGGCACTCCCGCCGGAGCTCCCGCCGGGAATGAACCACTCCTCGGGCTGTTGGGCATCGCCCACAGGCAGTGGAGGAGAAGAAGAAGTTTCACTGAGCAACCTAAACTTGAGTCCACTTCTCCAGGGATTGTACGTCCGCCCAAAGAACGACTCCGAGCAGGCGGCGCCCATGGCAAACTCGTCCATGTTGGTCTTGCCCACCATCACTGCCCCGCCGCCCTCCTCGGTGAGTCGCTCGACGACGGTGGCGTTGAAGGGCGGCACGTACTTGGCGAGCATCTTCGAGGCGCAGGTCGTCGGCACGTCCTTCGTGCTAAAGTTGTCCTTGAAGGAGAGCGGTATGCCGTCCAGAAGGCCCAGTGGCTGACCTGTAAAAAAGGCATTAAAAAGCTGAACCACCATCCTCTTGTAATCCCCTTACCCTTGGCAAACCTCTCCGCCGAGTGGCGAGCCTGCCGTCTGGCCACCTCCTCCGGCACGGTGATGAAGGCATTGAGAGCGGCGGTCTGCCTGATGCGCTCCAGCGTCGCCTCCAGCAGCTCCACCGGCGACAGCTGCCCGCTGAGCAGCAGCCTGTGGACACTGCCGATGGACTGGTTCAGCAGGGGCAGGGACTGCTCCTTCGTGATCTTCGTCGTCAACTTGAGCATTCCTGGATGATGATGGTGATGGTGGTGATCTGCTGATTTGAAAGCACATGCTGTGTGCAGTGTTTACATGACATCTCCCCGAAAGGGACAAGTGTCCGACGAGACAGCTGTGCACAGTTGCAGCCTTCGTTTAGGCGGGAAATGAGCACTGTGCACTGCTGATGATCACTGATTCCCTCCAAAAC
>NW_016184393.1:0-5238 GCF_001687245.7 Rhagoletis zephyria | reverse complement strand
ATAATTACATTACTATATTACACTAGCCAATACCCGCTTGCTTTGTGGTGTCTTAAAACACCTTTCGAACTGTAAAACAATCATTCAATTGGTTAAAAAGCACGGCAGCAAATGGTTCCTAATTAAAACAAAGTATACTAAATGAATTTTAAGTTGAAATAACTCTACTTCGGTACAACCTATAGTGTCCGTTTTTGNAAGGCCAAATATTCCAATTAATTGGGTCACATTTAAGATATTAGTAATAGGTACAAATAGAATAGATGCCACGCCCATTTTTCCAATAAACTTCAGTTTTCTACATGAGCATGGAACTCATTTCATATACTACATCCGTACTGAATTTTAGTACTCCACCGCAAATACTTTCAGAGATATGCGGTGTCAAAAATTCAGCATGTGTAGGTGGTACTACACGTGGACGCGTGGACGCGTAAGATATTTTCCCTATGTGAAAATGGAGCCTATATTTTAAGTTAGAGCTCTAGCAATACATTGGAAGAAACTGCATTTAATTCCATGAATGGGTTTTATGGAGAAAAAACGACAAAAATTGGTAGTTACTTCCTAACTGGTAAGTTTCATTAATTTAATACATATAGAGAAAGGTGTAATTAATTTTAACATTTGCTAGCGTTTAGGCGTCGCATCGTGGGGTAATCGACCTTGAAACTGGAGATCAATTCAAATGTACATTTAATTTAAAATATTTTGATGTAATTGTATAACTAGCAAAGTAAAAAAAACAAAAGCAAATTCGAAAATAGTTTAGGGGGAAATTTTTTCTTCAGTAAGGTTTTTATGGCATTACCAAACTTTAAGTCTAAGCGGTAGAACGGGATGTACGGGATGTACATAGCTCAGTGGTTAACGCTTCTGACTTTGAACATCGAATTCGCAGGTTCGATCCCTGCTGAAGTCTAGAAAAAAGAAGTCTGATGAAGAGATGTGGTGATCTCCGAAATAGCTGCTATAACTTCTACCGCTTAGACTTTGTTGCTTTTTCAATTTTTCCTAATAAACAATCGTGGTACAAAGCTCAATAAAAATATTAAAAAATAAAATTGTTAATAAGCCACAATAACATTGACAAAAAACAATCATCATCTTCGCTTGCGTCATTGTCATCGCTATCAATATCTTCATCATCACTATAATTCTCCATAATTATCAAATGCTTTGCTTCTTTCGGCAAATCCTCATATTTTTTTGGGGTAGCTTTCTTATACTTCATATAACAGGGTCCGACCTGATCAAAAATCTATTGAATATATCCTCATCAGCGTTGCCATAAGTCTAGATTTATCTTGAAAATGAAGACTTTTCAGGCTGTTTTCTATTAAAAATCTTCCAAAAAAAAAAGATTTTTTAAAAAGCAAAATTTTACACTGAAAATATCTTCAAAATGAAGATTTTTGTGTATGATGTAAAATTTTTATAGTTTAAGTTAAAATTGTTAGCTTATTTATATTATCATTGCTACATCAGCAATGTAAGCAGCAAATGAAGGAAGAAGAAAAAGGAAATATGAAATCCCCTTTTGTCGATCGGACAAAGCTAATAATTCCTGAAGATGCTTTCAGACTGAAGGCGAAATATCGACCAAAATAAAACGAAAAAGTAAATAAAATAGAAAAATATTTAATATTTTATTTAACATAGCTCAAAAATAAATAATTATATGAAATCCCCTACAATATTATCAGCTTTCTTCTCTCGCACAGTGAAACATATATGTATATAGCTTTATAAAATAATATCCATGTAAAAATATCAATAAAAAATCTAATTAAAAAGCTCAAAATTGTTATGGAACTTTGTCGAACTTTCTTAACTTTTGTACAAAGATTGAAGTTTGGACTTACATGGCTTTTGATAAATAACGAGCTATTCTTTCATAAAAAAAGTGATTTTTAAACAAAAAACGCAAGTGACTTCAAATCTTATATAAATATTGATCGTCAATTTTTCAAGATCCAATGACCGGATCTAAACCAAATTAGTATGGGGTCACCCTTGAGGTACCACCTTTCCGATAAAAAGGAATTATCCAAATCAGTTCAAGTGGTCCAAAGTTATGCGGTAACATATATACATAAAAAAAATATTCGCACGAATTGATAAACCTCCTTTTTTGAAGCCGGTCAAAACTTGCAAAATGTCGCGTCCCTATTTATATTTTCGCCGGTGTATATATACATATGTAAACTGTGCTAAACATTTTGTGATGACGCGAGGCAATATTCATTTTAAGTTTAAGGTGTTATAAAAAGGACTTTATAACTTGAAATTGGTAATTTTTTCAACCAACATAATAAGGGCTATTTTGGGATCGAAAGGATTTTTTAAGCTTTAAAAACTTATTTTGAAGATTTTTTTGGACAAAATTAAGATTTTTAGGGGACTTTCTCTGGCAACACTGATCCTCATTCGTCTTTTTCTGCTGCACTTGCGAGACAAATAGAGAAAGTTTGTAGGTCTTAAGGTCTTTGCTTCGTGCTTCCGCAATTGAACATGGGTAACAAAGCGTGGGATATTATCTCTGACCCAGGATGAATTATGTGTGGAGTGTTGGGGGCATTTTGTCACTCTCTGTCTACCCGTAACTGTGTTAGTTAAAAATATCATTACTTACAGATGCGTGCAACTAATTAGCAACGAAATTCAAAACGATATTGCTTGCAAATTATGTTTATTTATTTATTTTTAATAATTTTCATTTAAAATATAATTCAATTTATATCAGAAACCACAATAACAAAAGTTGCAAAGCTTGCACAAATTGCAAAAAAATTAATCAAACTTCAAAAAATTGTCATCAAAATTTCAAAATTTGTAATTAGAATATTTAGACAATTTTCGGGTATGCAATTTTGTAGCCCATTCAATTTTAGTATAATAAAGTGCAAGTTTCAAGTCGCTAAAAATTACCGTTGATTTTGTAGAATTTTTTTTTGTGGAGGGTGTTGCGCATTTTCTTCCATATAAACATGATAAAAATTTTTTTTTACATGGAAAAAAATCCGCACCACCCTCCACAAAAAAAAATTCTAAAAAATCAACGGCAATTTTTAGCAACTTTAAACTTGCACTTTATTATACTAAAATTGAATGGGCTACAAAATTGCATACCCGAAAATTGTCTAAATATTCTAATTAAAAATTTTGAAATTTTGATGACAATTTTTTGAAGTTTGATTAATTTTTCTGCAATTTGTGCAAGCTTTGCAACTTTTGTTATTGTGGGGTCTGATCATTAGCGCACACAAGGGATGGGTTTTGGGGTTCAAACCCCCCCTAAAGCTAATAACCTCAAATACAATCTGTATCTTAAAGCTAAGAATCCAGCTCCCAAGGAAATTATAAGAAATATTTATTATAATTTCTGTTGCTTGAAAAAGCGCCTTGCTTTTGCTGTAAATTTTCATGAGGGAACAAATATACGAGCATTTTTTTTCTTGATTTAAGAAATTTTGGTAGAACAGAATTTCTTTTCCATTTCTCGTCCGTCGTTTTATATGAATTTTTCGTTATTCTTGAGAGTTCAGTTAATTTTTTCGGTATTTCAAAAATTAAAAAACTTTCTAAAACAAATTACGGGACGATCTGTAAATAAAGTGCAGTTTATGAATTTTAAAACGTTTATTTATTTATTACATACTGTACATAAAACTTGCATAAATGTATTTTAAAGAGGGTATTATCTGAAGCAAATTTTCAGTATTTTCCGGTGATATATCTTCAGAAATACAAAATCCCCCTTAAAATATATTCCTGGGTGCGCCCCTGGGTCTGATATAGATTGAATTATATTTCAAATGAAAATTATTAAAAATAAATAAATAAACATAATTTGCAAGCAATACGTTTTGAATTTCGTTGCTAATTAGTTGCACGCATCTGTATATTCATTGCACATGTCAAATCAAATGTCAGCCAGCTGTTCAATTTAAACGCAGTTTACGTGATCTAAGTTTAAACTGGCACTGAAAAACTGGCCAAAAGCTGTTATTATAAAATTTAATAAACCAAAATTTAATTTTATAAATCTGTATACATATTTTTTGATACCTGCAAGTACTAAAAATTTCGCCTTTGAAACAAAACAATAATTGGCCTACTTTTGACAATATAAGACTGTAGCTAATAGCTATGCCGTAAGTAGGGTACAAAAAAAAATATATATATATATAAATAAATAGTAACTGAGCAAGCAGCGAAGACAATAACAATATTACTTTCTTGTTTGTTTTGTACTTAGTTTGCACTTGTTATATTTGGTTTTGTTCTACCTCGAGAATTTCGTGTATATTTCACTAACCAGGTTATATCATATAGATCTATATACGGAAAATGTGCGCAGAGTTGCCGCAACTTTTTTTTCATAGAATCCAACTATAATGTTCAAGGTATACGTATGTAAATGAAAACACTTTTGCTTGAACCCCTCGTTTTTAATCCTTTCTACAAAAAATAAAATAAAATACTTGGAAGAACCAGAGTTATGAGTATTCGAAATTTAGCATCTGAAAGAAAGCTCAAGAAAAACAAAATCAATTTTTCCGCTGGCACACTTATTTATCGATAGAAACGGACACACACACTTGTATACTGTATCCATAAATCGGTAACAGCCTATTTCCACCAAAAGCTTAACTGCAGTTAAGAGGTCAGGTAAGTTGCAAGAATTTTCACATCGGGTGATCGGCAGGGTTTATTTCTTACACTTAACATGAGCAATTACCCCCTTCAAGTTGTAATATCCCTTTTTCAATAGACATAAACTGCAGTTAAGGCTTGGTGGCAATGAACTATTGGTGTACAAAGTTTGAGCTGGTCACCAAGGCGAACGTCTTCAAATTTTAATCAATTACGCAGAACCACAAATAAATCAATAAGTTAATACCAGGTTTTTTATGTGTTTTAGGGTCCCCGTTTTGCTCCATCGCGTCAGNATTTTTAATTTTTTCCTGTAGCCCGCAAATCCCACGGATCCCGCATGTGTAATCCCCCAAAAATTGTGCGGGACCCCGATTTTTCGGTACTGGATTCCCTAGATATGACCAGTACTGTACGTATGTATAGATAAATAAAATTGTTTATGTATTTAAGTGAATCAACATTTTTCATTTATGTATAAATCTAGCCAAAACCAAATTTTTGCTAACTATGTTCGTATATACAAAAGATTTTCATTAATTGGGACCTCATAAGTAAGTTAAAAAAATTATTTAAAAA
>NW_016184392.1:0-5239 GCF_001687245.7 Rhagoletis zephyria | reverse complement strand
ATTGTTTTAAACGCTTTCTTATGAAAAACCAAAATTTAATTACCGACTACCTAGCACTGCAAATATATATTTACTCGAAAAAACTGCAGTGCTGATACTGACTTGCCTCCAGAAGAACGATGATTTATGGACAATAAAAACAATGATGGCAATGTACCACGGCCCTGTGCCATATGCAGAACAAACAAAAAGGTGTGGAACATGATCGAAAAAAAAACGCTATAACTAAATCGAAATGGTAATCGAAAAGAGCTCGAAGCACATTCACGCAGATACAAAAAAAACAGCTGCACATCCAGTGAAAATATTTAATTCAGAATTTTGTTTTTTTTTTTATGCAGGAATGTTTCTAGAGCATTTGTATAAAAAAAGTACATAAGTACATACATATGTACATAAGAGTGAATGGAGCTACTGCAAGTGGCAAAATAAGAGCGCTGTAGGATGCTTTTGTATAAATGCGCACAGAGGACTATGAATTGAGAGATGTGTATGTGGGTGTGCGCGCATAGGGCGGATTAAAGCAATTTATGTATGTCGCTGTAAGCGCTCCAGTGATTTAACAACGCCCTACCACTTTTTACTTCGCATTAAATGTGTGGATTAACACGACAACAGTTATGCTGATATTCATGCATATAAACGAACATGGATACACATAGTTAGATATGTATGCGCGTATCACATTTTCATGTTTGTATGCGCCAAGCGATGTTGCCACACATGGGCTTTTCCTACCAAAGTTGTATCAAAGCTGTGGCCGTTGCCGTATTAACAAGTATTTGTATATTTATATACTATACATACGTATGTATGTATGTAGTTGCACGCAAAATAATACTAAACAATATGCGTAATTAATGTCGGTGTTGGCTTAAAGTTTTCAATGAAATATTAATTACAATGCGGTTGCTATTTATTTTGTATGTGCAGGCGTATGCTCCTATACATATATACATATTTAATATATGCAAATGTAACAGCTACTGGTGGAATGTACTCCACTGGTGTTGAACTAGTGCACTTGTATTCATTTTATAACCAATTTTAACCCTGCATAACCATTGATATTTTTAAACGTTATACCCAATGTTAGCCGCACCGAGTGCCATGGTTTTAAATATATTTTTTTAAGGTGTAGTATAGTATATGAGCTGCATTTACTTCCACTGCAAATGAGTTGGTGCACTTAAGCGAAACGTGCAGCAAAGCGGAAAAACCAAAACTGTGATTTGTTTTGTTTTGATTTAAAATTTTTTTCAACACTGTTTTTCAAGATTTTCTTTTTGTATTTAATGTGATCAGGCCTCTTTAACACTAGTCGCTATGGGGGCATTATTATTTTGTTTTTGGTGTTCATTACCACTACTGATTGCAAATGACGGTACATCGCAAGCGGAAAGTGCACCTAAGGGAGTGGGCAGTTAAACGGAATATACTGTACCACTAAAAGTTCTAAAAGTGGTTTATTATGAAACTGTTATATATTTTTTATTTTTTATTTTTTTGAATTCAAAACTACATAAACAGTTTTTGTTTTATTTGTGTAAATAATGACTAACACTTATTTTGTTTTCTTTTTTTTGTAAATTTCCATTGTACATATTGCCCTCGTACGTTTTTCCAAACTTTGTTGAGCGCTAGGCAACTGGGCATCACCTTTAGAAGTGCCAATATCTGCTAATGCAAAGCCAGAACATTTTTAAAAAATAGTGAACTTGTTCAAATATAATTTTAAACTTGTAACTAAGTAAGTACACATTTTTAAACAGTTTAGAAGCCAATTAAAAATTTTACTACTTTCAAAATTTAATTACAAAATTAATTTTAATACCAAAAATGGTTTGCTTCTATTTGCACGTTATGTACACAAAATTATATGCTTGTATGTGTATACGTGCCTATGCATGAATAACTGTTTGCATAGATAATTATTTTGCATGCACATTTGGTTGCGCATGTAAACATAGATTTAAGCAATGCGCCATTTAATGCCACCATTTCTAATTTTTTTTAAATCAAAAATATTTGTTTTTGTCGTTCATTGGCTGTGTAACTATAGGCGTATTCTCTATCCGTTACATATTGCCTAGCCTGGTGCATAGATAGCATAAATATCATGACTGGATAATTTTGTTGTTGTTTGAACACATGTAACAACATACATATTATTCAAACATGCTATTTATGCTATCTATGCACCAAGCTAGGCAGTATGTAACGGAACTCTTATGCACTATCTCTGCATGTATGTACATATACATATATCGCTACCTAAGGGTGAAAAGGTGCTAAGTCCATTTTTTGCAATTGCTTAGGAGAGGCGAAAAAACAATGTAGTTTCGCATCATCTATTATTCTGCATCGAAAATTAAATTTTGAAAAAAGTGGACTTGTCACCTTTTCACCCGTAGGTAGCGATATGTATGATATCATCTATTGAAATAATTAGCGATAGCGTTCAAATTAATATTTTAGTTATACTCCACAAACTCTACCTTAATTTAAATTGAACAAAAATACACGAACATACATACATAGGTATTCTAAACTAACACTATGCTCATTAACATTAAATTTTCAAGTTGAAATAAATACATATATGCGTATGTAGTATGTTAGACCGCACCAGAAAAAAAGTTCGCCAAGAAAAAATTAGGAATGCTAATCCCGGGATTTTCGGGATTTGTAATTTGCACTGATGGCAATAATAGACTCATTTTCTTGACCAGTATTGGCTATACATATTTCTTTTTTTTGATTTAATAATTTATATTTTTTTATAAATGTCTAGCTAATTATACATAAACACTAAGCGATAGTAAATTTTACACACAAAAATCAATATATTCGCGAAACCATGGGCCAAATATAGTAAAATTGCTTTTTTCAGATTTTCACTCTACTGTCAGTAACCCAAAAATGATTAAAAAAATTCAGTTAAATGTGCTTAGAGAAGAAGTATGGGTATCAACTTAAAGAGGAAATTTTGTAGAATTTAATCAGATTCAGTCTTTTGGTACATAAGGACTAGTAAGTATTGAAAATGTTCTTTTAAAATTTTATCCTTGAAATTTCGCATTATTTGCTTTTAAAAAAATTATATGTTAAGGACTTATATAAACTCGATAACATCCTCGAATTTCGTCCTACTAACTTTATCAGCTTAAAAAATTACCTATTCGTCCTTGTGAATCCAAAAAATTTTTATTTTTAAATTCTAAAGAAATTCCCTCTTTAATTTGGTACACATATTTTTATTCTACATTGAATTGAATGTTTGGAATTAATCATATCTTTGAAACAACAAAGTCCTTTAAAATAGAACTTGACGTTAGAGAAAATAAATTAAAACGCCACTTTAAACAAAAAAAGTAGGTTTCAAACCCATTTATTTATTATTTATTTTATGGTAGGAGAGAGAGAATTAATTTTTTCGATTTAAGTTGTTGAAAAGTAATGAATATCTAAATCCCGGGACTAATCGCGGGATGCCGGGATTATGATAACCGCATCTCGAGAATCCCGGTATCATAAAAAGCGGGAAAATTTACACCCCTAACATATACATAGATATGTATATGAATGTTCATTTCATTTCTCATTCACGTTCGGCATGGCGTATGAGCGACATAGAAAAGGGGTTTGTAACATTTTCTTCTATAGGTCGGGCACCTTACCCACGGTGTGTGGTGATCAGTGGTATTTCAGGCTATATTTGTGCGCTGAATCAAAATATACCGAATGTAAATAAATAGTAGATTACGGCCAATGTTCGCATAATTGAAAAATTTTTTGCGACACCGTTTTATTTGTGGTGTATTTTATTCTTCTCTTCTCTCAACGTTTAAAGCATAAGTATTAAAATTAGATCCCAAGGGACCCACTTGAATGTTTGTTGATAAAAAAGGTAAGAGCAGATATTTTATGAAAACGCTTTTGTAAGCAAACTTATTTTCGGCTGTGTTTAAATTTGTGTAGGTCTTAAAATCCTGATTTTATCGCTCAGCATACAAAAAGACGAAGTATGCGTGGAAAATTTGCACAGGACATTTTACGTAGAAGGATTGTAAGTTAAAATTGGAGCTTTCTATAAATTCCAAGATAATTTAAATAAAATCGTTAATACCATCGACTAACAGGACTAATTTCTAATTCACCCCATAAATTTGCATTATTTAAAAAAAAAATTAAAACGACCTAAATATGTTAGCCTTCTAAAAACACAAACACAAACGTAGTAAGGTCAAGTCGCAAAAGATGTAATAAGTAAATAGTAAAATATAAATGAAGGCATTAAAAATTAAAGAAAGCTTATTGAGAAACTTGCTGCACTGGCCGACTGACCGGCTTTGATTGCCGTGAACCTTGGGCCAGCTCGAGGCAAAAAATAAAATATGCTTGCAGTGCAAACATCTACTTGTATGTGTGTGTGTGTGTAAATGCAGCATAGAGCCGATTAGTTGTGAACGCGCCCCAGGGAGCAGACTTTGCTGTTGTCGGTGCTGGTGAGTTCAAATGCTTTTTTTATTGGCTGTGGCATAAGTGAGGAACGCAATGTAAATTGCTGCAATTAAGCTCGTGTACCAGCGGAAAAGGTGGACAAAAACAATGGAGAGAGTGCAATAAAGACGTATATCTTTTTTAGGAAAACTTCAAGGTTATTCGTTTAATATTCATTGTGTAACGGAGTGATTTTAAATGAGTAAGCTGTGTAGTGTGAACGGAGCTAAATAAAAAATGCTTTGAGATATGACATCAAAATATCTTTCAATAATTGCGGGTAATAATCTTTGCAATATTTTATACACAAATTTCTATACTTAGATATGTACATAAGACAATACCAGTCGATTTGTATATCTGGTTCAATCAGATAAAGTTCCATATATGTAAATTGTGAAATTCTACACTTGAAAAGCTCCACTCACCTGTTGTACATGAGCACATCGGGCTTCCACAGTCTGTGTGGAGGAATTCGGAGATCTCTCACGCCACCATATTCGCTTGAGTTCCAACGCAAATTCATGTCGTTCCACTCCTATATAAAAAAGTAAAAGTTGTAGTTGAGTGTGGTGTAGTAGAGCATTATTTTTGGGAGCATATAATATTTTTATGTAGTTACTATTTTTCTGCTATCTTTTAATTTATTCGATAATATGACAAAAGTTCTCTACGATATTAACGTATATTTTCATTACGTTATCAAACAGAGCTTACGACTTATTATTAGTTATTA
>NW_016184391.1:0-5239 GCF_001687245.7 Rhagoletis zephyria | reverse complement strand
TGTTTTATTTATAGTTACTTCAAAGTAAATTTAAATTCAATCGCTTTACCGTCGGAGCTTTGACCGCAACGCACCTCATTGCATGCACAAGAGTTCACATACTAAAAGTCCGCACAGAGTGCACCCTTATCAGTTTAGTATGTATGTACACACACATACACACACACAAGTACACATGTAGTACATACCCTGCAGGAAATGTATTTCAACTATAAATTAACTTGAAATTGATTAGGAAGGAACTAAAGACCACTATTATTTGTATATTTTCTTTGAGGGAAGCTAACTATATTTGGCATGGCGATGGCCGCGAAATAGTCCAGGGTGGTTACCTCTGCTGTAGGTGTTGCCATATTCGAACTCCGTCAGACATAACTTCAAAACGGCAATATGAAATTTTAATCTTCCTTTTATTTATCCTCAATTCGAAAAAGTATTTGTGAAGTGCAGGATATTTAAATAAAAACGCGTTTAAAGAAAACAATCTCCCGATTGTGTCTGTCTTACTCCTGCATTACTTGTCAACTAGTTTCTGGTTAGCTTTATGCAGATAACTATAAGTTATATATTTTATAGAAATCCCGCAAAAAAGCTAACTACAAGTGGGTTATTTTTTATCAATTGATAATTTTTTTCTACAGGGTGTACATCTGTACGAATACAGTGCAACGAAGTAACGACATCAGTGCGAGCGTCTGTATGAAATGTTGGGACTCGAGTGGCAGCAACATTGAACAACAGCAACAGATGAGCGGCTAAAATTGTTGACTCTTTGTCGCTTGTTATGTACTCGTCATTGCTGTTGTTGGTTGTGGACAAACGATTGCCAAATTTTAAGTAAAAAATATATAAAAATAAATCCTTCTGAGTAGGAGAAAAAGCAAATAACAACTTACGAAATGTCTACATATACTCACGACATTAACTGCGACATTTGTATGCTATGTACATATATATGTATGTATGTATGCATAAATAAGTACCCTGCAGAAAAGAATTATCAAATGGTAAAAAATACCGAAATTAATTTTAAATTTTTTGCGAGTCATGCAGTCATGCCCGAATTTGTTTTCTTTAAACAAGCTTCTATTTAAACATTCACGTATAAAAATTACTTTGAATACACTTTTTTCTGCACTTTTATATTATTATTTTGTTGTTATGTTCGATGGAATTCAAATATGGGACCGCCTACAAAATAACTTGTAAACAAATAAGAAAATATTTAATCTATAAATATATAGGCTGGACCAGAACTTACAGATTTTTACCCGAACTTACATGATGTTGCAGGGAAAATATACCCGTACTCCGAAATCCTGTAAATGAGAGCGATTTTTGGAGAGTTGTGTAGAAAATGAAGTTGTAAGATTTTGCCCGAACTGCTTCTTCTGGTAAAATCATGAAAAGTGTCAAGCGATAAGCTGTTTGACGTTTTTACAGAAAAAATGCTTTTTTGTTGCCCCGTACTTTTCGGTTGTTACTCACTTTCTACTCTCACTTCGGAGAGTAATTTTGCTGTTTGACATTTTTACAGAATTTGACACGAAAAGTATTGGATCAGAGCTATAATGAAATTGTAACTGGCCGAAGTGTGAAGATTATAGATTTTAACATCTAATGCAGATGAAACCGATTCTCACTTTTTTCCGTCATCAACCTTCAAAAGTAGATAGTTACGACCGAAGGAG
This sequence comes from Rhagoletis zephyria, assembly GCF_001687245.7. Taxonomy (NCBI): domain Eukaryota; kingdom Metazoa; phylum Arthropoda; class Insecta; order Diptera; family Tephritidae; genus Rhagoletis; species Rhagoletis zephyria. Next base: position 3,548 of record NW_016184391.1, on the reverse strand, counting down.
ATAAGTAATAAAAAGTTACAACTAATTGACTGCTGGCCATTTAAAACTTAGCTATAAACGAGCCGCGTTTCCTGACGGATATATATATATATGTACGCGCATACATGTAATGCCACAAATAGACGACAAGTAAAGAGCCATTTGTCCATACATACATACATGTACATATGTTTATGTATTTATCTAAAAAGAAAACGTAAAAAATTCTTGCACGACATCCCGGCAGGAAAATTTCTGAAACCCTTATGCTAGAATAAACCGAAGGAATCTTCAGTTGTGTTAGCATCTCTCGAACCCACCACTACCATGGCAAACGAAAAGGCGGCCATGAAGCGCTCAAAACGGTAGCTGGAGAGAGTGCTTATCCATGTTAAATGATGGCTGTTGGAGATTCCCATTAGCATTCAAATACATAGTCGATAGTTGTAATGGAGAATATGTACAGCGACCTCGGGTCTATTGTGTTCTCAAAACTCAGTTGTACTATGTCGCAATTCTTAGAGATTTCATTTTGTCCTCAAATTTCCAAACCATGCGTGGTTTTATTTCAACTTTGGACCTTTTCTCAAAGATTGTTTTGTGTTGACCATGCCATTCCTGTCGAGCTGGGGATGAGTATAGGGTGCGTTCAGAAATGTAGTCTCTTTTATTTCTTAACTATAAATGTTGGAGATTCTTGAATCTGTCAGTGACAGATCAGACAGTTCTCTGTCCTCAATTTTACCCCCCCTGTGCTGGCGATTCATGTCCACAGCTGATTGGTCCTTAGATCTTTGATTCATTCAGCTTTCTTTCAGCGCGACGGAGATCTCCCTAAAAAGGATCAATATTGGCATATTGGAGGACTAACTGGGCCTTTACTGCAGCAGGCCATTCTGTGTTTTTTGACAAATTGTTTTTTTTTTTTTATTGAACCTTTTGAAACATGTAATGCAATGAATTTAGGTACATACATATCATACAAGTCAATTAACTGATATTTTTATTCTACACGAGTCCTTTTACTTAAGTATTACTTTTCCACTTTCTCTTTATCTTTCCTACTGTATTAATAGGTATGTATGTACAGTAGGCGACAAATGAAAGTGTACACCTTGTTTTTATATAATATTCACAATTATTTTCATGAAAATTTGTTCGCATTATTTGCACAGGGCAACACTGATTTTGGTGCAGCAAGTGTTAAAGCGGTTTTTCATAGACTTTTTTGTGCTGATTACAAATCCGTAAGTACAAAGTTTCAATGAGATTTTAAGAAAACCGATATCAAAGTGCCAAAAAATCGTGTTTTTTGCAATATTTGGAAAGCTCTCGCAAAGAAATAAAAGGCGTTAGAACATTCCCCTTAGGCTTTCTTTGCTACAGCTTCTCAAACATGGCAAAAACTGAGCTTTTCGACACTTTTTGCTTTTCAATAAATGACTATAACTGACCAACAGGTCAATGTACAGGAATGATATTTTCAGGGTTAGTAGTTGTGTTGTTTATAAAAAAATATAGTTCATTCTTTAACATAAACCATGTACATAAATCAAAGTTTCACACTTTAAATAAAGTTCACAAAAATTCAAAAAAGTTTCATCAAAATTTTAAACTTTTTATTTAGAATTCCATTCAATTTCAGTCCAATGAAGTGCAAGTTTCAAACGGCTAAAAAATCGCGTTCATTTTTGAGAATTTTTGTAGTGACGGGGTTTGAACTTTTTTTTCCATATAAGCATGAAGTTCTAATGTTATATAAAAAAAAAAACGCAAAAACAGTCTCAAAAAAAAATACAAAATTCACAAATATTAACGGGATTTTCATGAAAATAATTGTGAATTGTATATTAGAACAAGGTGTACACTTTCATTTGTCGCCTAGTGTATGTATGTATTTACATATGCATATGCCTTTGCATTCGTTCATTATTACATATTTCCTTTCTTGTGTGGCTGTTGGAGATTCACTTCGTATAGCCTCTTCATATTTAATATCCTCGTTCTTCAGATAAGTTGAGTTTTGAAGTAATTTTCAAGTTTAGTATGCAATTATGTATGTATTTACATATGTCTGCACTTCAACTTACAGTACTGAGCAGATAAAAGTTAAGCCGCAATACCGCGCCGTGCCGCAGGGAGCAAATTGTAAGCTTAAACAGTTTTTTTTATTAATGATCAGTGCCGTATGTGAAACAATAAAATTAAATTTAATAATTTAGAAAGTAAGGTAATATCTGGACAAAGCTGTCACAAAAACATTAATATAACCAAAAAATTGTCCACATCTGAACGCCACTGCGTGTGGAGCTTTCCAGACTACCTTTGGTTCGCTGCTGGGCAGCTGGGCTATAGGTCAGCTAAGCGAAATGCGGACAAAAAGAATGCAGAAAGCATGCAGAACCGTTAAATTCTTCTAGGAATGGATAACTCGGAGAAGTTCTGATCATCAAGAGGGGCGGCCGCAACCGAGCGTATAAGCGTTTGCGGGAGCTGACCTAAGGAACACACGAAATGCAGTAGCCAACTCGTGTGAAGCTTCTTGGAGCCACTAAGATTTATTTGCTTTAAGGGTGCACTGAAGTCAGTTGTGTCTGTAAAATGCCAATCCAAAGAAATTACCATAGAAGTGTCGGATAATAACCTACTTTCCCATAGATGACGTCTCAAACGAAACAAGGACTTAGATTTATGCAAGTGCACCGGGAATATCCGAACCCTCTGTAGGGAATTCACCTCTGTTCATTTACTGGATATCCTCGGAAAATATGATCACTGACATCACAGCAATACAGCAAGTGGCTCGCATCTGTCTGGGGTGCTGTAATCGGGCATCGAATCCGAACTCTTGTCTCTAGGTTCACTTTAATCAGTGAATGAATTACCACAATCAGTTCAAAGAGGTGCAGAGCTCCTAGACGAACATAAGTATGTATGTTTGTAGAAACAATTTACACAACAATTTTTAACAATCAGTAATAACCAAGAGAGATCCTGCTGTTTGTGCCAATTTTAACGGGATAAGCCCTTTCGACCCCGCCTAACTATGAGGTCCTATCGACGATACTGGGTTAAAGAAAACTGATTGAGCGTTATAGGTGTAGTGAACCTGATCGATGTTATTATGTTGTAGTTGTACATTTTATCCCGGCGAATCCTGGGTTTTTTAGCATCTACTTGCACTAGATCAATACCTGCATACATATCGAGCCCTAACCACCGAAATAACGTAAGCGAAATTTTTTTCAAAATTTTACTTTTGATGCAGAAACGCATCTAGATACTCTAGGAATATTTCTGCATCAAAAACAAAATTTTGAAACAAATGTCGCTTACGCTATTTTGGCGGTTAGGGCTCGATATGTATTTATGTATACTCCTTTGCCATATCTCTAATAACCGATTGTTGTCATTATGCCCTATTCCAAGTCGGACTAGTTCCGATTTAGTGTCCAAACCGACTGCATTATTCTCTATCTTTCAACTGAAAAAGTGTGTGTTTTTTCGCTGGGTTAGTATTAATTCCTATCTACGGACCAACAGTTTTGTACATCTAAACTGCGTTGCGT
>NW_016184390.1:0-5239 GCF_001687245.7 Rhagoletis zephyria | reverse complement strand
TCTTCAAAAGTGACACAACTCAAAATTTGGCATTTTTGAAATTATACACCAAAAATGTACATAGAGCCTTTTATTTACCTTCCCGCATTAGCTGGAGCAAATTTTTGTTATAATTTGTTGAAAAAATCTAAGGTAAAGTCTCACTTGCCCATAGCATTTTCTGACGAACATGTTATTTTTAGTTGTGTCACTTTTGAAGATCGAGTGCGATATGTATTCAAATAACTAATGCCACCTAATACCCGCTACATACATTTGCTATTCTCCTCAAATGTCTACGTGCATGTCGGTGTGAAATTTCCTGATTAGGTGTGTGTGCCGACATTTTTGGTGTGGGTGTGTCAGACAGGCTGAATCTAAAAATGAAATTGTGTCCTTTTTATAAACTTGTATACACCACGGCGGCGACAGCAACGTCGTCTACGATAACGACGATGGTTGTCGGTATTAAAGACTGTCTGCCCGAAGAGTATACCCACACTATACACATGTACATATATAAATATGTACATACATACACACATATATATAAATTTATGTATGTCGTAAAAGCGGGTGTCTGGTATACAGTTCGTTTCGATTTTCGGGCGGGCATTTACAGGATATATAGAATTTGGTACATAAAATAAAAATGAGGAATCATAGCACGCATGTCTTGCTGCTTTCCGTAGGCTGGGCGTCAGTTAACCTTGAACTTGAAATTTCAGTCAAGAAAACACAAAAACAATGAGGTTGAACCTTGTGTAAGCGTGTGCCGAGATGCGTAAGTATTAAAATGTGCTTCGTCGTTTAGGTTTACTGGAAAATGTGTACGAAAGAATGTGAGTGCAGACATTTGTATATAATTTTTTTTTGCGACACTACAAAGAAGTCAATCGTTACATGTACTTATCTAAATACATATTTGTGTGTATGTATGTCTTATGAGTGTCATTCGTGCTGGCGTACAATGCCGTCAGCTGGGAGGCAGCCGACAGATTTGGTCCAGTTGTGGAATGGTTGATGTTGGTGAACTTTTTGATCTATTAAAGCTGTAAGTTGTTAAGTAGGATGTAGAAGTGTGTGAGAATATGTGAAATGTTGTCCGACAATACACAGTACAAGCATATTTGTTCTATTAAAGTCCAGCGCATGTAGTACCAGCTTTTCTTAAAAAATATTAACAAACTTCAAAGAGCAAAGTAAACAATTTTATTCCTAGATTTAACTGATTTAATTAAGGCTATTAGAAATGAATTACAATAATTTTACATAAGGGCATAAGAGACAAAAAAAACTTGCGCTATTCAAAACCCAAAATCCTTAAAAAGCTTACACTTTGGAACATTTCGTTTTTCAAACTCATACAATATTTAGAATAATTTATTTGAAGAAATCGAGAAATTTTGCAATTTTAAGAAAAAGCAATTGCTAAGTTATTCATAAGTCCCAATGTATTCTAAATTATTCTAAATATAAATATTGTATAAGTTTGGAAACAAGCAGATTTGTAGTATAATTTTAGGCTTCTTTATATAGTTACATTATTAATGTACATATATATATGAGGATCTCTATTAAACTTACGTGCTTCATTGCAAAAATTTTATCTTTCCGGTGTCTTGTGCTTTAAAATTATTTGTATGTAATTGTTTAACAAAGCTGAACAAATTTTTGTATCATTAACCGACGCATTTAGTCTATTTGGAATCGCTTTTGAGGACGCAAATAAATGTAATTTTGCGCAGAGCCTTCAAAAGCGTAAGGGTTTCTTGCAGTAGTTAATGGCTGTAGTCTTACTTTGGTGGTGTATCGAACTAATATTTTTAGGTTCCTTTCATGCGTTGTCTTGATTTGTACGCTGTGATTTTATTTGCACTATTGCGCTATGTATTTTGATGCATATAGAAAATTTTATTACTTGCAAGTAGACTATGCTGTCGTCGGCTATGCCCGAGGCTTCATACCTTTCATGCACACAAGAAAATTTAACTTTATTGCAGTTTTGATCAGTAATTTGGGAGCTATAAATTATACTCAATTTGTCCTGATGATATTCACTGTGAACTTTTTCACTTATCATCAGAAAACCACGTGCACAGTTTCACAAGAACTCACAGCTAAAAAATCACTAACACGGCAGATATACCTTATATAGCTAGGATCTTGACAATTTGCTCAAGAGTCTTGTGTAATTAATTAATAAATAGTTCACAAAATTAAAACCTCACATCTTAACAATAAGTTGTATGGGAGCTGAATAACTCAGTCAGAGGAGAGATCAAGTGTTTTGAATGTATAAAAAATTACATATTTATTCAATTAAGTTACCACCTCTGCATGATTGTGAGTCAGCAATAAACTCCGAACGAATTCTCCGGACCATCAACTCATTACTTCTTAGTAGATTTTGTTATGTGACATTTGAGAAGTGTACCAGCAAAAATATCTAATATGACATTTTTGCACATGCAGCTGTGCACATATTGTGCTGCCCTTTTTAAGCGGGGGTATCGAGAATGTAGTATGCAACAAGTCGCCTAAACAGCTCTCTGTTCATGATAAATGAAAATGCAAAATTCCATGTTCTTAGCTGCTTACATAAGTGGATGAGTTAGGTGAGGGAACGGATTTTATGCAAATATTCGATTAAGAGTGTCCACGACTTAGCTTTCCCTGATTCCATATATACACATTTGATGTTGCCTTTTTTTGCCTTTTTTAAGATATTTGCCTATTGTACCTATAAAAAAAGTGATTATAGGGAGGAAAAATCCATTATTCCTGTTAATATAAAAATATCCATAGAATAAAAAAATACTTCGATTTACGGATTCAGCAAGCAATTATATATAGGAATTGAATATGTAGTGGCGTCCGTTGAACATTTTTTCTGTAAAGCAGTGTTATGTTTAAGTTTTTGTTTTTTTTAGTGCCTTCTCCTGCCTTTTTTATTGGTTTTTAGGTCCTAAAAATCCGTTCCTTGGTTCCGACAAATGATTAATACATTAAAAAACACCAGCGTACGAAATTTCAGTCGGATCCCTCAAAAATTGAGGCATTAGTTAGCATTAGAAAATCCAAAGCGGCCATGTTTAAATCGACCCAGCTTGTCGTTCTGATCATTTTGGTATACTTTATTAACATCGCACCAAAGTTATAATTCCATTTACTGTTCTTAAAAGGTATAAAAAGCAATGCTATTTTCTTTTTAACCGACTTCAAAAACAGAGACGGTTATCAAGTCGTCGGAATGTAACTTTTTACCACGTCAACCGATTTCGATAATTCTTTTTCTATCAGAACGGTAGTGTCTCACAAGTGGTTCTCCGTTTTTCGAATTTAGCCTCCGAAATCGAGACATGGGCCTTCGTAGTTCGAAATTGGACCTTTGGTAAACAATTATTTTTAATTATTGCATGTAAAAAGCAAAAAAAGTAAAAATACAAACGTGGTCCGCCTTTGTCTCTTATTTATATGGTGTATAACTTTTTTGTGAATGCTAATATTACAGGTGCTATCACGGGTCAAAGGTCAGATCTTCGAAAAATTAAAAACTTAATATTTCAGAAAATTTTGAACTGAATTTTAAAGGATTCATATCGTTGTAAAGGTGATTTGACCTCCTTTTTGCGATATGCATATTTGTATACCTTGTATATAAAAATTTGAGAGAAAACACATTTAAAGGAAAAAATAAATTTTTTTGTATAAAAAAATATTTTAAACAAAAAAATTACTCACCATTGGCATCGTTGTTAAGGTGATTAAACGCCCTTTCGTCTAATATGCAATTTTTTCTTATAAAAAAACAATTTACAAAAAAATTACTAATTATTAATACAATTGAATACCGTATTTAAATAAAACAAATAAGCGTTAATTCGTTCTTGTTCACAAACAGCCCCGTTAAAAATAAAGCAAAAGTGAATGTAACAGAAGTGTAAGGCATATAAAAATATAAAAACACCATGGTTTTTGATTTTTTGAATAACAGGTTAAATATAAAAATTAAAGATAATTTTCTGTTTTATTTAAAAAAAAGTATTCAATTTTATTACTAATCAGTAATTTTTTTGTTTAAAATATTTTTTATAAGAAAAAATTTGTATTTTTCCTTTTAAATGAGTTTCTCAAATTTTTATATACAAAGTATACAAATATGCATTTCAGAAGAAAGGTGTTTAATCGCCTTTAAAACGATACCAATTTTTTAAAACTCGGTTAGTATTTTTTTGTTTAGAATATTTTTTTTTTATAAAAAAAGGTATTCTTTCATTTAAATGTGTTTTGTTTTTTAATTTTTTCGTTCGAAGCATACAAATATGCATATCAAAAGAAAGGGAGTTCAATCGCTTTCACAACGGTACCAATCTTTTAAAAATCGTTTAGTAATTTTTTTGTTTAAACTATTTTTTTTTAAGGTATTTTTTTAAATGTTTTTTTCTAAAATTTTTATATACGAGGTATACAAATATGAATATCGCAAGAAAGGAGAAGAAATTGCTTTTCTATCTGCGACTCAATCTCTTAAAAAAAAAATGGTTTGGTCCAATACCCAGAAAAAAAGTTGATTTTGGCGTACAGTGTAAGCATACTCGTAACTTTTCGACTCGCAAAACAGTACTTACATGTCAGAAAATAGTTTCAGTCACTTTCAGCTGTCGCACTATTATTTTTATAAACACAAATATGTACATATATATTGTACGCCAATAACGCAAGTATGCAAGACATGCATCATATATTCGTTTGAATAATACTCATACATACATATGTATATACTTGTAAAATTTACATATATGTATGTAAGTATGTTGATAGATTTGTTTGTCTAAAGCTATGTATGTACATAAGTTGTCGTCAAAGGACACATAATTGCGTATGTGTGAAAAAATCTAAAATTCTAATGCCTGTTCTTGAAAGCGGCTAATAACCTCATAATACTTGCACAAATAGATGTGAGTGTCGCCGAGTGACTGCAACTGCGAATAGGCTAAAAGGCGAATGTGGCGAATGCGAATGCTCTCGTACAATGTTATTCTATGAAAGTTGATATTTTCAAGGGCAATTTGATTATATTTAGTTGTAAATAAAGCATATCAACGTCGCTTATATGCCTACATACTACAATGCAAATGTGCATACGCATGTGTGTATATTTTTTATATGAATGTTTATATGCATTTGACGGCACTAAAACCTGGTTCATAGATAAACTTTACATTATGAGCGTTATGTGTAAACATTTACGTATTCT
>NW_016184389.1:0-5239 GCF_001687245.7 Rhagoletis zephyria | reverse complement strand
TCTGCACAAATTATATATTTTTGTAAAGGGTACTTTGTAACTCGTCGTTACATACGTCGATTAAAACAAAAAAATAAGGGTATTCTTTTCGTTTTGAACGGCTCAAAATTTGCCTATAAAATAATCTTTTAAAGATTTTCACTTTTCGTGTAAGCTATTGTAATTATAATATGTTTTACTATANAATCTGCACAAATTATATATTTTTGTAAAGGGTACTTTGTAACTCGTCGTTACATACGTCGATTAAAACAAAAAAATAAGGGTATTCTTTTCGTTTTGAACGACTCAAAATTTGCCTATAAAATAATCTTTTAAAGATTTTCACTTTTCGTGTAAGCTATTGTAATTATAATATGTTTTACTATATGTATTTATAAATATTCATGTAAAAAAAGATTAATCACGATGAAGAAAATGTGATTCATTGTTAAAGTTTAAAATGTATCAAGATTTTAGAACCATAAATACTCTTTTGATATTTTTATACTACGTAAATATATGTAGGTATATTTTTGAAAAATTGTCCTTCATTTTGAATCCATATTTATGGTCACCGTACCTATATACAAAATGTTATCTCTTAAGATAATAGTGTAAGGTTGCCACTTATTTTTGATTCTACACAATTTATCTAAAACATCGCAATATGGATATCAAATTAAAGGTATTGTTGAGAACTTTGGTCAAAAAATATTTTCCATGAGGGTTGCCACGCTTCTATGTACACAAATTTTTATTTTATTAATTTCAATCAACATTTTTTTATATATATACATGGTAAATATACGCTCAAGATATGTACTATTCATTGCAGCGTATTTCGGAATAGGGTTGCCACCTAAATTTTAGAGTAAGGAATTTACTTAATAGATATCGAAATCCATTTTTTTTATTTCCAAAATATTTTTTTAAAGCTATCCAAATCTTGAAAACTTTAAAAAGTATATGCACTCCGGGCAAAGCTCGGTCAACCTGGTACTGTCCGAACCAATAACCGAGTTCTATATGTTTGCTTACATATAAAAAATTACAAACTGCGTCAAAGGCGTTCAAAATTTCTGGTGAGGAGACCAATTGTCACTTCGTAGGACAATGTCACGCCATAAATAGCCATTTCCAAAACGTTGCGCTAGGATAGATAAGCACCCCTATTGCGAGTGTCGACTAGTAGTAGATACACGATTATTATTCGGTTATCGCTTTTCCATGGTATTGTGAATGTCGATTTCTCGTTTTTAGTCGCTCATCCTTCTTCAGCTGTTTGTTTGTAGAAGGATAAGCGCCTATAAGTTATTCTCACTGACTTATTGAACGAGACAACAAGGTTTACAATATCATGGAAAAGCGATAATCGAATAATAGTCGTTTATCTAATACCAGTCGACACCCGCTATAGGGGTGAGAGATGCGGAACATTATATATAAATATGTAGCTCTACATCACTTATGAACCACTTTGATTTGCTGCTAGCACAAAGTCACGTGTGCGTCTCGGCTAACAGTAATTTCCCTTAGAGTTGGCGGCGAAACTTAACCGTTTCGTCTCCTACTTGCCGGTAGATGACGCCATAAATCCACTCGTAGTAGCGTACCTTGTACTTTTACCGTAACAAACGGAAGTACTAAACCGGATATCAATGAATGGCCAATGGGTGTAGCAAAAAAGTACTAAATTAAGAATATGTGTTCTTTTTTAACTAAAATTAGTTTTAAGTGGCTAATGTGAGATTGACCTGACTTTTATATGGCGAATAGTTTAAGAAATCGAATAAATACTTAAAATGAGTCGGAGTTGCTAGGTAAAAATATCTGTATGCACATACATATCTACGCAAATGTATAAATATGAATGAAATACAGTGTACGTGTATGCATTTTTAAATAATCGCATGAATCATATGCAAATAACCCTTTCACTGCATCAGCGATAGTGAGCGATTCGTTCTACTATATATAAATGTACATATGGATGTACATATGTATGTAATCTAGTATGTAGTACGTCATTTATGATATCATTGATGTGCATATACATATACATATATACATACATATTTATTTATGAATTTATATCCATTTCAAACGCAGTTCTTCTACTAAGTCACTATTTCATAAGAAGAGCTTGCGGTATCTGTGTATGTATGTAGGTACGTATGAATTCTGGTATTTCCGTTCAAAATTCATTTGAAATGCGTATACACATACACATTGTATATATTTATGGTTACTTATGTCATATTTACTTCCCAAATTGTAATTCTGGATTATCCCAACTGGTTTGCGTTTATTAATTGGAAATTTTGCAATTCTAGTTAAGGAATGTCCTCATTTGCAAATCGGTAATCGCTGGTTCAAGAATTCGTGAGTTCGGTGTACATATGTATGTATTCCATTATATATTAAATATTTCTGCATAGGACAGCAAGATATTTTCGCCGGGTAATCAGTACACTGGAAAGAGCAGTACAAAGCTGGATTTTCGTTTTATTGCACAATATTCAATATCAATATTCCCGGAGATCTTCTCATTTGGGCATCTTGAACGAAAGTGTCTATTGTTTTCATAGCAGCGAGTATAGCATGTATCTAATATTTAGACTGGCCGCGTGAATATCCATCGTGCAGTATACCGTCAAAACATTCTCCAGTATTAAAATTAGTGGTTTCGTAAGCCCAACAAGATCCCTTAACCGTCTGCATTACCCAACTAGCTTTGAGCGCACCGCCTTGAGAAAGTCCAATGCCTTGATTGCCGCGACTAGCAGAGTTGATAACTAGTTTCCTCTGTTGCCGACAATACACAGTTGATCAGCTCCATTAAAGAAAGCTATCTCTGCGAGGAAAGCAGCACAATGATCCGGAAGCCTAAATTTGTTCAGCTTTAATTTTGAAGTATAGTTTCCAGCACCGAGCATCCGAGTGAAGATTCTCCGGTGCAATGTCTCACCCCACCCATCCTTTGAGACGATATAGTGGTATAAAAATCGAAAAGATCTGGTTCCAGTCTGATTGTCACTTCAAAGAGGTCTACGGCTCTAAGAATACTAGACTGTCCATATTCAAAGCACCCAGGGCCCCTTTGACCTAGCGCAGCTTTTGCAGCAAAAGCAGTGCGGGAGTGGTCCTAGATAGATAAATATTAAATGATGTATGCACCGTGACCAGGAGATCTATTGTGTCCTAAGCGGCGAACCGATTCCAAAGATATGGGATGAACAAAGGTTTCATAAAGCCAGGAACTAACCTTAGAAGAGAGACCCCATTCTTCACTCTCTCCTGAATTTTAAGCTTCCAAAACAGCTTTCCATCTAGAATGAAGCCCGAGTACATACCTGTCTGTATTAGAAAGCGCCAGACAAACCTCTTCAGCAAGTCAACAGTTCTCAAACGACTTAGTCACCTATTTCTACGATCCTTGTTTCAGGCATCCAGAAGTTTATCCCCCACACAAAAATTGCAACATCATTCGCGTAGGGAAGCACAACCTTCTTTAGCTGATCATTTTCTACCACAACCCAAAGAAGGGGTAAGTAAACTCCACCCTGGGTCGAAGAACATGCGGCACTTGAGATTGACAAGATCAATTTCGACTAATAAAACGGTATGAAAATCACTCTCGCACGGACAACTTCATCGGCACCTATAGACAAGGTTTTGTGTATAAAGACTTCCTCTACGGACTTCACGATCATGTACAAGGCCGTCTCGACTGGATTTTGAACTACAGACAGCATTCAAAAGGAGTCCTGTTTCTAAAATGCATCGTGGGCTGTGTAGGGGCGATTTCAAGGCCTTCAAGACTGACCCTCACAATGAACCTCATGTATAAAATTGATCCTAAGCTCAGACTTAGATTTTGCTCTAATGAAGTGAACTTAAGCTCAAGAATTCGTACTGAAAATCGATTCGGTGCTTAAGCTCACTTTTTATACATGAGGCCCAATGTCTTCATTGCGAAAATTATATAAAATAAAAGCTTTAGTTACGTTTCTAAGCAGCATATAGGCTCTTATAGTGTTTCCGTCTTTCGGCCACGGCTTCTGCATGAGGAGACCGCCTGCGGCACCTAGCTGAAGATGGAGTAGAAGTTTGGTGAATTTCGCCTTGCAGTATTTGGGGGTAATCTATTGGACAATCAGCATTTAGTCTCTGCTCCATTAGCTCTAGTTCTGCGCCCTCATTCTCAGCCCTCTCGCACATTCGACCAAGGGAGAGTGCCGCGACGGATCGCCGATAGGATTTCTCGCTCTTCTCAAGCCTGATAAGCCCACAGTGGTGGGTTGCTATCCTAAGGACTTCTGCAATCACAGGGCTCAGAGGGTTCAACAGGCAGATTTAGTAAGACCTGGGGTTTGAGACCGGCTATAGTATTCTGGATATACATAGCTCTAGTCAGGCCAATCGTCACGTACACTGCTGTAGTATGGGTACCGCAGAACTATGGTCAAAACCAATGTTTCTGTGTTAAACAGGCTACAAAGGAGTGTGTGTATAGGCATTATCGGAGTTTACCACCTCAGGATTTAGCGATCAATGAGAAAGCAATGAAATCGATGTGCCCACTGCACTATTCTGGTCTGTGACACGACGATCGGAGTTCTGGGCACAGAGAGTTGTTCGGAAGGTAGTCAGAGTAATACCCTTAGTCTTTCGCACCTATTGACACTTGGAGTATGCTTTGGAAGAAAGTGCTCATTAAATTTTCTACAAGGGAATAATAGAAAGGTCCTCTTGTGAAGCTCGCGTAAAAGCTTCTATACCGACGGCTCAAAGACTGAAAAAGGTACCGGAGTTGGATGGCATCTGCACGGCAATCTCAGATGCTTTACTACTTTGGGTGCAAAGGAAACGGTATTGCAATCGGAAGTCTTTGCAATACGAAAAGTGATAGATTGGATAATTGGCGAAAGACGGCGCGGACAGCAAAGCTGCACGCAAGGCCTTGGAGAAAGCTCGCACCGGCAAAGATAGTCCAGGAATGTAAGTTGGGGTCGAACTCCGCCACAATGTGGAATGAGCTTGACTTGTATAGGTGCCAGGACACTACGGTGTCCAAAGTAACGAACTGCGGCTCTCTGAGGCATCCACTTGGACCGGAGGCAATTTTAGGCTCACAGCTGGAACTATCGGGTACATCAAGGATCTCATTAACAAAATCCATGAAAACCGTTGGTGCGGTATTGAGAGCTGCAAAATAACCAAGTGTTTCCTGAAAAGGCCTGACAGGGTGGTAGCA
>NW_016184388.1:0-5240 GCF_001687245.7 Rhagoletis zephyria | reverse complement strand
TTTTATCGGTTGAATTTCAACCGCTGGGCGAACACTAGTATTATTAAAAGCCCCATCGATATCAAGAAAGGCACCAACAGCGAATCCCTTCTGCAAAAACGTCTACCCGAAACTCTCAACGACTGTGTGTAGAGCCGTTTCAACAGACTTGCCCTTGGAGTAGGCATGCTCATACAAGGAAAGGCGCGATCCCGTTTCTTAAGTGCAGATCGATCAGCCTCTGCAGCGTCTTCAAAAGAAACGAGGAGAGACTTAACGGCCTGAAGTCCTTGGGAGATACATGAGAGGCTTTACGACTAGACTAGGAGCAGGATCCTACGCGAGATATGATGCTGATATCATATGTCTTGTGGCGCGAAACAAAGAACAGAAGATACTGGAATATCTCAACAGCCAACACAGAAAAGGCACCAATGAAGTTAGGAGGAATAGTAAACTACTTCGACCAAGAGCAGAAAAACGCAGAGTTCAGACATTTAATAACGGTAGTTGAAAGAACTCCATTAAGAAAAGAAGCGTACAAAATATATAATACCGCAAAAAACAATGGATGTAAAGAAGGCTTGATAAACAAGGCTAAAAGAAACATAGAAATATAAAAGGGCGGCACAAAATATAGACATGTAGCTGATTTTACTACCAGCAATAAAAAGGAGCAAAGGTGTAATATAAAACCTGAAATTTGTCGAGTCTGAAGAACTATGCGTAGAGCTTATGGCAACATGCTCACACAAATTTATTGTATGTTATTATTATTTATAGCTTAATCTACCTTAACTTAAATTATGTGTAGATATCAGAAAACAATGAATAGCTTATTATTAATGTAATTCAAAAAATAAATAAACTTATACAAATATTTTGATTCGAGTAACTTTATAAGAGTTAACTTTTTATATACATATGTATCTACTTACCGTTAGTGCAAATGGTATTGTCGTAATTAATTCTAGAATGAAATGAAACGAAAGAATCTGTTGCCAGATATTTCCCTGCGAATAAAAAAAGAAATGTTAGAAATTTATATAGAACGCAAAAAAATAGGGTTGCAATATAAGTTTTTAAAATGGTAAAGGGCTGAGAGAGCTTTAACCTGTGCATGTCTGTACAAATTGTATGGAAGGCTTAAAAAAACCCTGCACGCTAGCATTGAAGAGCTTTCAACAAAAACTACAAGAAAATACGGAAATTTTGACATCACGATTGTGGTCGTATTTTCAATAATTTTTGAAACCATAAAAACTCTTGCCAGCTACAGGAAAGATCTTTCATATGGTGTTTTTGGTTTCAAAATCGTTTCAGTAGAACCGCCAACCCAAGGCCAAATCTTTTTCTTGCTTTTTACTACTTTCCTTATTTCATTGACTTCCACCTTTACTCACCTTATAGCCTAGATATGTTAGTAGTACTGCCTCCGTTAGTGATACTAATGCTAAAATTAATTGCGCTGCCCACAGCACTGTGGGCCGATTCACCCATAATATAGCCTCCCAATTGATAATAGGATTCTCCTGGAATTCCTCTTCGGTTAGTTGAGCCGAAACGAGAAATTCGGTTTTATTGCTCACTGAGCAGCCATAACTAGAAGAAGAAGAAAATATGGTAAATGAATAATATATTTATTCAAATGAAAGTAAATTTCAGGTTTTGCACAATTGCATTGTACTTTTATTTTAGTTCTCTAGTAGTTTAGTTTAGTTCTCTAGTAGTTTTTCATTCAATTTAAGTTTTAAAATTTTTCTCTCTTTAGTAGCAGTTTGCCGTTTATTAGTTTTCTTTTATCTGCTTTAATTGCATTTTATTTTTCTATCAAAATATTAATTATTTTACTTACCATGTTGCAAATGTTGGATTCGTATCCGTTATCACACGTAGTATATACAGAACACATGCTAGTAACTTAAAAAACAAGTCGGCAACTCGTATTCGTAGGCCTGTAAGTACAAAAGGAAAGGAAAGACAAAGTAAAATTGATTGTAGCAGAAATAAGAAATGTGGTAATTATCGCTAAATGTTCTTTTATTAACAGGAGGAACAAATAAATTACAATTATTTGCATTTAATTGTCGCAGGATGTTATGGCAATTGTCTTCCAAATGTGATTTGGATAGTGTCAACAAGCTAATGGTAAATACAAAAGAGCGATTACATAAATAAATATGTTCATATACATATATGTATGTACTATGTATATACGAAAGTTCACTGCGTTAAGAAACAAATGACCCAGTAGGAGAACGCTAATTCAAATACTATTTTAATGCAAGTTGAGAAAAAATTCGCGCAACTTTAAAGTATCCTAGAGTCCTTAATTCGAATTTAAGGTAAAAGTATTTAATTTTAGACAGAATGAAGCTTAATAAGAGTACTAGCAAATATCCGGCGTGCTTCGCTGCGCCTTAATCTATTAACTAAGAGTTTTGGATGTGCGGAGAGGGAGTACCAACACCAAAAAGGCGCAGCGAAACAAGTCGGATATTTGCTAGTATATACATAGATATAGAGGGAGAAGTATTGCATGAAGTTTAAATAGAAATAGCTCGCCTTGGGTACCACCTATAGCGTCGGACTATAAGTGCGATTTTCGGGAATAGATCAGTTCTTGCCTCACTTACCGCAAAAAAGTATCCTATAGGTTAATCAGGGCAATACGCAGCAAATTTCAAACAAACCGCGGACCATGAATGCGATTTTTTCGAATAGATGGGTCTCTGATCTACCTACCGGGAAAAAGTATCCTATGGGTTAATCCAGGTAATAGGCCGCCGGTCTAAACATTGGAGTAAAGTATACAACAACCGTCTTTGTGTATTTCGCTAAAATAATTTAAAGTTTCGCTTAAATTGGCTCAGATGTTTTTAAAGAAAACGGCAACAGGTTTGTTGTATGAGGCGTAGCACTGCCCAGCTTTCCAAAATATCATTAATTGCTAAATATCATTAATCAGCACCAAATAGCTGGATAGCCTTTTTTCCAAAAATAACACATATCCTCAGTCAAGGATTGTATGTACCAAATATTGTACATCTGCGTCAAATAGTTGAGGCGATATAACGAATTTGTCGAACTAAAACAAATTCCCAAAATAATATATATCCTCCTTTTCACCTAGGGGCCGCACGAACCTACTGTAAACATTTCATAAAGATCGGTTGAGCACTTTAAACGTCTATTAGAGTGACACACACGCATTAATTTTTATATATCAGACGGACTTTAAATTTTTGACCACGTGGAAACTCTTGTTGAAATATTTTTTGATGAAAGTGTTCTTAAATATCTTTCTGAAAGACCTTCCATTTGATATCTATACCGTAATATACCGTATCCAAAGTTGACCGAGTTATCGAGATACATATATCGAATTGTATCGATTCCTAGAAAGGCACTGTTATCACAATTACTTCAAAATTAGTGGAGTTATCGAATTTTGTTGAGTTAGAGCTTTTGAAATTCATTGAATTATCGATATGTATCAAATTATCGAAATTAATCGACAGTTGGGTAAATTCCAAGTCCTGCCAAAGTCCACCAAATACATTCAAATAAATAAAAAATTGTAGTAGCGTTTTAGTGCTAAAGCAGGATATTTTCCGGTAAGTAATTTTATACCTTAAAAATAAGTTAAACGACAGTTAGAAAACCTCTCCAAGGTCTTAAAAAAACTACAAACACTGTCGAATTTTGACAATAACTGGCACTCTAAGTTATTTAAGGAGAAAAACCAATATTTTTTTGATTTTTTTAATTTTTTTAGAAAATTGTTTGCTAAAAGGCAAACAGAATAACGCTAAAACCTCTCCGTTAGCAGATCTTTCAATTCGTCCGTCGAAATGCAGGAAGAAGTTCTCAACACAGTTTCCATTATTACTCTCGCGAAAAACTGTGGCGAGTTGAAACATAGTTGCCACAGTGTTGCCCTGTAAGTGTATACTAAATAATTTAAAGCATTTTTTAAAAGAAATTTTCAACCCTTCACTTTTGCTTCAGTCCTGGAAGGCTTTCGTTACCATCCCTCTTAACACATATTTCGAATTCAGTTAAATATTTTTTGCTCTAAAAGTCATACAGAATTTTTAACTGATATTTTGAGTTCCAACTATGAAATCGCTTTTTTTTCGATACTAAGTAATTTCATGATACCGTAAATCATCCTCTTCTCTCCGGATGCCTGCTGCCGACTTTACTTAGCACACAAATATTGAGCGCTTCCAGCATTAAGTACTCTACTCGTATTACGACAATAAATGCATTAGAAATATTTATCAACTCATTTTCAAGTCATTAACAGCTCATTATCGACTCATCATCTAGTCGACCAAAAACAAAATTGTTCATGGGGGAAGCAAATCATTTAGAGTGACACGAAATGCCGCAGGTCATGATGGGAAATAATAGCGAATAAGACAATTTTGTAGATATATTAAGCGAAGTTGGAGCAAAGAAGCAGACAAGCAAGTACATATGTATGTATGTAGCTGCTGCACAATAGCAGAGGGGAGACACAAGCATATCCATAAGATGACAAGATGCCGCTGATGGCCATTGTACAAGTATGTTGTATTAGAAGTCAATATTGAATAAGCTTGCGGCCGAAGGCTGAATACGTGCAATTAGGAGAGTACACATGTACGTACATAAATAATACAAGTGCTTAAATAACTGTTATATATATATATGTATTAGTAATTGCTTATTTATCTAAATAAATGCAGTACGTTCATATGTATACGAACATTGTCTAGAAAAAGCATATATTGTAGGAAAACAGACTAAATGGCATCTATTGTCACTATGAAATCATTACATCGACGATGGTTGTTTGCTATATATTTTTGTTAAATTGTACTTCTGCTATTATTTTTTTTTCGTAAATGTATTTATGTACTTTGATTTGTTTGCCCTTTTTGCTTTGTGCCAAATAGCGTACACAGTTTATTTGCAGTTCATGCTTTTGCCACATAATTTTGTACTCACAAATGTTTACTTAACCTAAATTGGCCAGCTTTCCGTGAAGGTCATCGTAATGAATATAGTCAAATAATGCGCACTTTTTGTTAACATGAAATATGAACTCAAACAAGAACAGTAGTAATAATTCGTAAATATCCAATTAAATAGTATTTGTGGTTCGAGAAAAACTGGTAGAATACAGAAAAGTTACACAATTTGCGACGTTTAAGAAAATTCGTCTGAAATCTTTTATTTTCCTCCAGCGAATCGTGTAATTTGTTCCCCTT
>NW_016184387.1:0-5240 GCF_001687245.7 Rhagoletis zephyria | reverse complement strand
ATCCAATTTATAACATAGAAAATTATTCCAAAGAAGTGAAATTTCGGCTGCAGAAAACACATGCATTAGTAACAGACCTAATTAATAAACACAAGCTGCGAAACAAAACTTTATATGACAAAAACACGCGACCATTGACATTAAAGGAAAACGATAGGGTTCTTGTTCAGAAGGAGCCATACGACAAACATCGAAACATTTACACTGGTCCATACGTAGTACAAAAAATTAATGGGGTTAATGTTACTCTTTACGATAAAGATAAAAACAAGCACTTTACTGTGCACAAGAACAGGATTAGAAACACTAATACTATAAATGTAACTTAATTTTTAGCTTTACAACTGAGGATCCTCAAAGATCAGTAAATCTTTTTTTTCTCTCATTATACTATTAGCGTAGTAAGTCAATATCTAGTTACTCACATAAAGAATATGAATGTATACAAGCTAATAATTTCAGCAAAATCTGGCTATTTTTAAGATGCAATGAAACCAAGTAATAAATTTCATAATTGCAAATCAAATCAAAACTGAATTAAAAGGAAAATATAAATATTATAATACGATATTTAATATTATGAAGTGGTCTGAATAAAGGAGTTTTTAAGGCCGGAAGGATAATTATAAACAAATGAATGTAAATTTGATTCATTAGAAATTCCTTTATTCAAACCAATTAAACCTTAAAAGAGGAAACATGTAAGCGTGACACTTGCCTGCTTCTTTTCATTTGGAAGGGAGGTGTAGTGGCACCTTAATGAAATTGATAGTTATAAGTTGTTATCGATGTAATTCAAAAATAATATTCTGGCAGCGCTGTTAGTTTTAAGGAGATATTATAATAAAGCAGTATACTCTCCTACTGAAGACAGAAAAGACGTGTTTGACTTTCGAGCTCTGACTGCGCGAATACATTTGCCCATTAAAGTACTTATGTATAACGACAGTTGCTTTTGTTAAACAAAAATAATTTGTAATGAATTTACCAGTCTCTGTTTTTCTGATTTATTTAACTACTGGTAGTACGTATAACTTTTAGTAACCAAAACCAAAATGCAATGGTTTTACTAGGCTTTCTACTTGCAATTTCTTTAAATAAAACATGTGAATTTTAGTTGAAACATTTTAGCCGTTTTTAGCCGCTTTTTTGCCAATATAGCCGGTCGGCCCAAAAAGTTCTGACAACACTGCGCGGGGTACGTAAATTAGTCACGGCCAGAACATTGACCTGTACACATGTGTCGCTACTCTCTTAAGTCCTGACCCCATGCGACCACTTACGTAACATTTTTTGGCGGAGGTAAGCAGTATTGCCGTTGTGCGACTAAAGGGGCAATTTGGCCCTTTTTAGACGCCAATACCCTTTGATCCGACTTTTTGAAAATTTGCGACTTTTGCCCCTTTTCAGATATTTTGTTTTAGAACCATGGTATTAAACAATATTTCCTCCTGTAAGTAGGAAAAAATGCACCATTTAAAACTTTTAAAGGAAATGCAACTCTTCTCCTCGCAGCAACTCGATTTCTATCTTTTGTTTAAAGCTTGTCCCGCTATTTTCTTCTTAAATTTAACATCGGAACGTTCTAGCAGCGATAAGACTTTTATAATACATGTAAATTTGATTTTCCCTTGGGACCTCAGATTTTTTTTACTAGTCAAGAAAAACAAATATAATATATGGTGACCCTTTTTTCCGTCAATTACCCCTTTTTTGCGACTTTCTGAAAATTCTCAACGGCGAAATTGGAGGTAAGTTTTTGTTTTTGTATCTAAGTTTGAAGTCAAAGTTATGATTTTCTTTTTTAAAGAGCTTTAATATTTATGACAATACATATTTCTTTTTATTTATTTCGTCACGGCTAGAGCCTTTTCGCGTACACATGTGTCCCTACTCTCTTTAGTGCTTGCCACGTAACATTTTTTGGCGGATTTGAGTTTTTGATTTTTTTGTTGTAAGTTTAAAGTCGAAATTTGTTTTTTTTTGTAGTTAACGATAATAGAGTACTTCAATATTTTTTAAACTACACACTTGGTTTTTTTAAATTCTAAAACTCTGTTTTCAACAATTTTATTGGGGTCACTCATGACCCCATGCGACTTATTGTGTGATTTTCTTTATGCGCCTAATTAAAGGTTAATGGTGTAGGATAACTGCTTAAGTGGTTCATTAACCCTAGAGTACTAATGTTCGTAGATTTGACGACTATTTACTTTACTTTATTTTTACTCATTTTTTCTTTACGGAGTGGTATGACTACGGTCGGCGGCCGCTGTTGTGTAGTGGTAAGCAGTAGAGGTTTACGCCGATAGATATTGCGGCGGCAACGTCGTCTCAAATAGCGCATTTGGAATCGGTGCATGTCCTTGTTTATTAAGAAACCAAACACAAAAGCTGGCAAAACAGATGACACAGCTTGAATTCTTATTAGAATGCAGACGATATGAACTTTTACCCAACCACCTTACAAACGCAGCAAAAAACGTAAACATAAATACCACGTCCCTGAAAATGAAAGCAAAAGTAGAAAACACAAAACGGCTGTTTCTGAAGAAAATGTTAAACATAGAAATTACTCAAACAAACGTACTTTCATCTTAATTTACTGAGAGACTTTACAAGGCGAAATTACTTAGTTTGTAATTAATTTATGCGTAAATTAAGATTGACCTCTAAATTACGCCAATGGGAACATAGTTTTATATCCGTTCTTGAAATTCTCCAGTTGTGCGGCATTTCATAGCACGGTGATTCGCAAAGCGAAATAAATTTTTTCCTCTTCACTCCCTGACGGCAACAATGAGCCGGTTCTATAGTGAATGTCCTAGAAGCTTTACAGTATAGCAGGTGGCAATTTCAAAATGGGTGCGAATCATTGTTCTACAGAAATGCAATATACATATACTTATTTCAGACGAAATACCTTAAAAGTTTGAACGCACAATAATAATGGAAAATCACATCCATTGGGCCAATTGCAACGCAGGAGCGTTCGATATACTCAATGGTGCAACAGGTCGATTTAATCTAACCTTCACGGCCCCTTTTCTCACTTGGCTATTTTTAGTAATAGCTCGACTTCAGCACCACTTGGCAGCACGTTTTTGCAATAGTATTGCATACATATTTAAAACATTAGCCAAATCGGATCATAAATAAGATTTTTAGTAATAGCTCAACTACAGCGCCAAATGTCGGATTAAATTGTGAAACTAAACCATCCAGAGACCCACTCAAATACACAAAAAGTTTCGTTAAAATCCGTACAACCATTTAGGAGGATTTCACTCACAAACACACCTACAGAAGAATAAAAAAATTCATTCAAAGATAGCTAAAGGTCTGTAGGTTTGTAGGCCTCACACCCCTTTTCAAATAGCCCAAATTTTCTCCATGAGTATGGGCTTGATTTCAACTATATACATATCTCCATACGAAGTTCCAGTACTGTACCATGAATACTTTCAGAGATATGCAGTATAAAAATTCGATTTACATGGGAGGAGCCACGCCCCCCTTTCCAACAGCTGCCCTCTTTCTTCATGAGTATGCGATTGATTTCGTATATCTCCATGCCAAGTTCCAGAACTCTACCATGAACACTTCCAAAGATAGGCAGTATGAAAAATTCGGTTTGTATGAAATATGCCACGCCCTCTTTTCCAATAGTTCCAATTTTTCTCCAAGAGTATGCGATTTATTTCGTACATCTCCGTACAAAACTCTAGAACTCTACCAAAAAATTTCCAGAGATAAGCAGTATGAAAAATTCGGTTTGTATGGGAGATGTCACACCCCTTTTTACTATAGCTAAAATTTTTCTCCAAGGGTATGCGATTGATTTCGTATATCTCCATACCAATTTCCAAAACTCTACCATGCACACTTTCAGAGATATGTAGCATGAGAAATTCGGTTTGTATGGGAAGTGCCACGCCCCCTTTACATGTAGATTTTTTCAGCCTAAAACCATCCTTGGGACACGTGCGGCAGGTGGCAGTTTCAAAAAAATCGCTTCAGCCGCTCTCGAGCCTTGCGAAAACTAATAAACGGCTTTCTAAATATAAATTAGTTGAGATATATTAAATATTATAATTATATTTTGACAGTATCCGTTGTTTCTGATTGGCGCAAAAAAATCTTGCCTAGTGACGAATTCGCCCCTTGATATGGTCGTTATTTAAAGCTATTTATATTCGAAATTGCATGAAAATTGGAAAACAGGAATCTATAAGCTTATCCAGGAAAAAAGCTACCTATCTACCGAATTTTAAGGAAATCGGACCGTAAATACGATTTTTTAGAATAGATCAGTCCCTGGTCCACTTCTCGGAACAAATGGACCATATATCCTAATATATGCTAAAAAACTACTTACGTACCGAATTTTAATCAAATCCGACCATAAATGCGATTTTTTGGAATAGATCGGTCCCTGGTCCATTTCTCGGAAAAATTGATCACATATGCTAATACATACTAAAAAGCTATCTGCGCACCGAATTTTAAGCAAATCGGACCGTAAATGCGATTTTTTGGAATAGATCGGTCCCTGGACCACTTCCCGGAAAAAATGGGTCATATATGCTAATATATGCTAAAAAGCTACTTACGTACTAAATTTTAAGCAAATCGGACTATAATAAGATTTTTTCGAATAGACCGGTCTCTGGTCCACCTACCCGAAAAAAAGTAAAATTTTGTTAGCCTAAAACATGGTGGTTACCGAAAGCTATTTGTATACAAAACTTCATGAAAATCTGACCAGCCGTTCGCGAGATTACCTTTTACAAAAAAAAGGGACTTCTCTTTATATAATTAGTATAGATAGATATAGATGCTCCACCCCTAGAAAAGTGTGTTAATAATGTTCACATAGTTGATTGCTAAGTATTTAATATGTATGTGTATATGAATGGAAAGGCCTGTTGATGTTGATGATGAGAACAAATAAAATTTAATTTGAAATAAAAGAAAGTTTTATAATTACTTATTTATTTTGATAATAAGAATTTTAAGCATAAATGTCCACAATTTTATGAATTATAGCTTTGCTGTTGATTATAGTTATAGCTAATGTTTTTTCCTAAATACTTTATTATTTGCTTAAGAGGCTGTAAGTTTCCAAAGCTATCGAAGTAATCAATCTCATTATCGTTTTTCCAGTAAGCTACCCAATGCGTTCCCGGACCCTTTGAACTATCCAAATTTATTATTCCACATTCTCTCTTAAATGGTTT
>NW_016184385.1:1814-5243 GCF_001687245.7 Rhagoletis zephyria | reverse complement strand
CTATAATCTATAATCTATAATCTATAATCTATAATATATAATATATAATATATAATCTATAATCTATAATTTATAATCTATAATCTATAATCTATGTATAATCTATATAATAATATATATTTCGAAAGTCTTTTTTGTGTGTTCGCAAAGCTCGAGAACGGCCGAACCGATTATTTTGAAATTTCGGGCACCTGCTTCAGACGTCCCAAGGATGGTTATAGGCTGAAAAAATTTTAATATATAAAGGGGGCGAGGCACCTCCTATACAAACCGATTTTTTCTTACTGNGGTTATAGGCTGAAAAAATTTCGATAAATAGAGGGGCGTGGCACCTCCTATACAAACCGATTTTTTCTTACTGTATATCTCTGGAAGTGTTTATGGTAGAATACCGGAACTTGGTACGGCAATATATCAAATCAATCTTATAGTCATGAAGAAAAATGGTGAGTGAAATCCTCCTAAATGCCCGGACCGATTTAACGAAATTTTTTGTGTACTTTTAGTTTCAAAATTTCACCCGCAAGTTGGCGCTGGAGTAAAGTTATTACTAAAAATCTTATTTATGGTCCACTTTGGCTAATATTCCAAATATGTATTGGCAATACTATTGCCACAAAAGGCTTTCAAGTGGCGCTGGAGTAATTACGAATAATCGCCAAGTTAGAAAAGGTGCCGTGGATGTCAGATTAAATCGAAATCTTGGTGAAAATTTTTTTAAGTCTTATTGATTTTTATTAATTTTGTGTAAACTGTAAACTTTGAAATACTTATTTACATATGTGGTTTCTATTAAAAATAAAACCATTAAAAATAAAATTATAAAATTATTAAAGATGAATAAATACACATATGTAAGTAACAAAAAACTTTTGAATTTTTCTGCCATATTTTACTCGAAGCTGTAAATAAAAAGTTAACAAAAAACGTTTAACAGGAAAAAGATTAATATTAAAAAAAAAATCACTGTATGCACATTTGTACATATTTATTTTCAAGACTGATTTTATTATGCTAGTGAACACATATAGACAAGTTTTAACAAACAATTTCTTTGTTATGTAATTTATCTGGACGTCGTCAAATTAGCGGTCTTTGTTATCGTTAACGACAGCAGCTGATTTGGTTTGCGCGCCTTTTACTGTCAAATTTAATTTTTGAACTTAATTTGTAAAAAGGTGGCAACCCTTGAGGAAGTCTTAAATATTATTCAAAACTTTTAAACTAAAGGTTTCTTAACAATATTTCGTTAGAAAACCATATTTTAATTCTTGATATAGCTTGCGTATATTTAATTTAAATTTGACTTTTCAAACAGGTGGCAACCCTTTTCAAAACATATTCGAAGTACAGCTTTTTTAAGCCTCTTGACATCAATTTTTTAATATAATTTTCAAATAAATTACTCCCTAAATTACAGTTGAATTTGATTTTTTTAAAAGGTGGCAGCTCTCATCCATGAGTAGATAATGATTTTATATATCTCCATACCAAGTTCCAGTAATCTATCAAAAATATTTCCTGAGAAATGCAGTATGAAATATTCCGTTTGTAAGGGAGGTGCCACGCCCCCTTGTCTAATCGAGATTAAATTTATCCTATATTTTAAATTGCACTAAATGACAGCAGTGTACAAAATTTCATGATGATCAGCAGAGTAGTTAAAACGTAGCAAACACACAAACTCACTTTCGGATTTATAATATCAGTAAGGATTTCGTATTTCTCTAAATTACCGTTATATGGGATATAAGCGTAGTTATTGCCCGATTTTAAAAATTTTAAGCCATTTGGTATGTTGTACCAAGGCCAACAACCGTGCCAAGTTTGGGGCAAATTGGTGGATCTTCCAAACATGATTGTAAATATCAATTTTGAGTGAATAAGCTTCATTAGTTACTCAAATATCGCAGTTTTCGTCGTTCTGAAAACCACCGTTATATGGGAGGTAGGCGTGGTTATTTTGCGATTTTGGCTATTTTCAATACCATCCGTCCTACGCTGAAAATACCCTGTAGTACGGGGGAGCGACTACAGGACTGATGAATCGGTAGCTACCTGGTAAACTCCGTTAATTACCGACCGACTACTGGCAGTGTATTTCAGCGATTACTTTTACAAGGCAATGTCCTAGGCGGTAGTCACTATCGGTTCTCTCTGCACTACCAGGAGTTACTAAAGCGTGATTTATGGGCGCCCTCTGTCGTAATTTTTCGCTATTCTGCTTCCGACTGGTTCGACTCTGCACTACCTCGGGTTAATAGAGTCGCTAGTTACCTAGGAGTCGGTGCAGTAGCGGTTCAAAAGTAGCGATTGACTCCAGCAGTACTGGAGGGTAAGTACATATACCAAGTTTCGTTAAGATATCTTAATTTTTAATCGAGTTATCGTTTGCACAGACGGACGGACAGATAGTCACCGCTTAATCTATCTCTTTTTTTCATTCCCATCAAATATGTATACATTTTAAGTTTTTTTTTCCAAACCAATAACAACACTTAACACGATTTTTGAGTCTGACTTCTACATGTTAAATTTTAGTTTTTGATCAAATTTGCTTTTGTAAAAACTAGAGCAAGTTTTCTGGAAAAATCGCCAATTTTTATAATTTTACTTTAAATTACGATTAGAAAAGTTTTTGCTAGATATAAGAGTCTTTTTTATTTAAGATTTGTCATAAACAATAACATATAAATGTAAAATAACAAGAAATTAATGTCAAAAAGTGAATATTTTTCGTATTTCTTATACTTATCGATGTAAATCAGACAAAAGCAAACTTTAAGAACTAAAAATGTAAATTCAAGTGTTTTTTAATGTCTGGAATGAGAATCAAAGCATGAGGACAGAAACCCAAAGAAAAACAAAATTTGTTGACCAGTTTAATTAATACTAAACAAGTAAGAAAGTTTAAGTTCGGGCGTAGCCGAACATTAAATACCCGGCGCAAGTATTAAATATATGTTTTTCACCTTTACGAAAGCTACCGCTACATGGTAAGCCGGAGGGTATCAATTTTAAGTAAATTAGCGTCCTTATATTTCGAAATATTGAAGTTTCAAGCGTTTCTGAAATTTACCGTTATATGAAAAGCGGCCGTAATTTTAGTCCAATTTTAATAATTTTCAACGTTTTGCTTTTATGTGGCAAGCACAATAACCATACCAAGTTTGGTACAAATTGGTAGAACGGTTACCGAGATACATATATGTTTTCATAAGTTGGCGGTGCCACGACCATTTTCCAAAATTTCATCATAAACGTATTTCTCGATAAAGAGTTGTTGCAAGCATCAATTTTGAATAAATTAGCTTTAATATTTACTGATTTATCGAAGATTTCGTTTTTCTCCAAATTATCGTTATATGGGATGTGGGCGTGGTTATTGTCCGATTTTAAAAATTTTCGTCCATTTGGTATGCTGTACCA
>NW_016184385.1:0-1804 GCF_001687245.7 Rhagoletis zephyria | reverse complement strand
TTTCTCTAAATTACCGTTATATGGGATGTGGGCGTGGTTATTGTCCGATTTTAAAAATTTTCGTCCATTTGATATGCTGTAGCGATGCTAACAACTGTGCTAAGTTTGGAAGAAATAGGTGCAGCGGTTACCAAGATAAACACTTGTAACCATAAGTGGGCGTGGCTACGCCCATTTTCCAAAAATTCATAATATTCTTATTTTTCGTCTGAAAATTATTGTAAATACCAATCTTCAGTAGTTACTAAAATATCGCAGTTTTCGTATTTCTGAAAATTACCGTTATATGGGAGGTAGGCGTGGTTATTGTCCGACTTTTCCCATTTTCAATACCATCCATCCTACACCTGAAAGAAATGCACGTACCAAATTTCGTTAAGATATCTCAATTTTTACTCTAGTTATCGTGTGCACAGACGGTTCGATTTCTCTTTTCATTCTGATCATTTATATATAGATTTGTCTATATCTATCGCGATTCGTTTTTCCTGTTACAAACAACCGTTATGTGAACAAAGTTATAATACCCTTGTGCACAAGTGCGGTCGGGTGTAAAAATTGTTATTATAGCTTAAGATTATTGTAACCAATAAAGGTATGTTGTACACAAACACATAAATAGAAGTTCACAAAAGTTGATATACAACTATTCGTCGATTTAAATAATTAACTTTTTACTGCACATATTTTTTCACGAGGAGGAAGCATCGAAAGCCTAACCCCGTCAGTGTGAGACTTTAACCCAAACTAAACCTCCTACCGTCATGTACTGTTCCCAACCCGGTACCACCGTAAAAGATTTCGTCGGTATAATAACACTGTGTGACTGATAAAGTTATAGATCTAATGATGCACAAAAAATATGCACACCTAGAATTTTGAATACCCCCTCACAATCTGGACTTAATGTATAAAAACGCGTTTTTCGTAGTTTGAGACTTATAATTGTTCGTAACTTAATTTCTGTTTATCCCATGAAAAATATATGCAGTGCGTACACGGTAACCGCAACCCTCAGTACGTACAAGTCTGTAAAANCATGAAAAATATATGCAGTGCGTACACGGTAACCGCAACCCTCAGTACGTACAAGTCTGTAAAACAAAACATTGTAACCTTTATAAGTGCAACTTCAAAACAATTTTACCTCAACACCTACAACTTTCTTTGCCACGCACACAAAATTTGAACTTTTTGCATTTCTTTGATTAACCAGTATTCTGGAAAAACTGCAAAGTGGTGTTTCAGTTAAAGGGGTGTGATGAGCGTGGCAGAAGAAAATAAGCAGGAAAAGAGCAAATTTAAGCGCTTAAATAAACATTAAAACATTAGTAAATATGCTTCCAAATATGCTCGAAAAACAACCAAAAATCCAAGTACAGTTTAATGTTTTGTTTTTTATTCAGTTTGTTTTAAGGATTGAACGGAATTCGAAATTTTCATATTTCCAGTAGTGTTAATGCATCGATTTAGTGGTCACCTTTTTACACTTATTAAAAATAGTGAGGATTACATTACACTACGATATGAATCTTTAAGTTATTTTAAAGACTGAATTTAATTGTCTTCAAATATTTGTTATCCTCCATTTGAGTTAATTATTTTTAATCTTTTCAATAACACCAATGCTTTCCCGTAGAGACAAACCTTTGGCTTTAAATTTTTGTATCTAAGCAGAACTGTCACTGTTGACAGTTACAATTTCGAGAAAGTAGAGAATTTCGTTTACTTGGGAACCAGCATTAACACCGATAATAATGTCAGCATTGAAATCCAACGTAGAATCACTCTTGCCAACAAGTGC
>NW_016184384.1:0-5240 GCF_001687245.7 Rhagoletis zephyria | reverse complement strand
AACGGTGACACTTTTACCTGAACATTTTTTGTTTATCAGTGAGCTCAGCACCACGAATGCAGATCAGAGCTGTTCTCTCCACTTTTGGTAATTTCATTATGTTTACTTCCTTCTCTACGAACTTGGTCAATGAAACACCCACCAGCTCCGCCCGAACCACAACCACAACTAAGCACGAGGCGATGCTTAAGCTTAAACATTTATTGCAATTTTAATCACGCCCTCCAGCTCTACCTCGCGAATGAATATATTGAGTTTATGTTTCTGATTACTCAAGGAGGTTTGTGTAAAATTATGTTACTGTACCTTACGAACCCCGTAAATATATTTTAAGTCGTTTAAAGTTTACGACAATTACGACAACGCACAGTGGTCAGAGAATGGCAGAAGGTCCTAATTTTGAATTGAGTGGAAGTACCCAACTAAGTGGTTGACTCGATTTTAAACGTGTCTTCTCACAGGTTTCAAGGATTTTTTCCGGGAAAAAACTACTCTAGCAATTATCAAAGGACACAAGAAGGCGATACTGTATAAATAGAACTTTTACGTAGGAATATGAATACGAATTTTACCGGCCAAAAAATGGTAGTTGAATGAGCCATTATAACTGGATTTGTCCCCATCTTCAATTTCAGGATCAATAGTATGCAAGGGTGGCTCCAAATCAAGTTCTCATAATTCTTCCTAGTCCTTACAGAGTTAAGGGTATTTCTGCAATTTTAGTGTTTTTCTGAGGAGTATAAGTAGCTTGCGGGGCAGTGCGGTGGAGGGTGATTGCACAAAAATACTTTGTATACTTTAGGCACGGTACGGTACGGTACGGATATGATACGCGATGCGATATAAAATGCGCGCAGTGCACATTAGAGCGATGCGACACACGATACGACATGCGATACCATATGCGGTGTGATAGCAAACCGTGTCACACGGCCGATATGCATGCGATATTATGTCGCACGGAGGAAACGCATGCGATATTATATCGCAGCATTGTCGCAGTCGTGCAAGTGTGCACAGTTTTCATCACTTCCTTCCAATTTCCACGTACTCAGCATGTCGATGTCGCTTTCGTATCGTATCGCATATTGCAACGCGTATCGCTTCGTATATCGTATCGCTCTAATGTGCACCGTGCCTTAAACTAATAAGAAGAAAAATTTCAGCTTCGTCAGCTTCCATCCCTGTCGTCAATCTTCCAAAGACTGAACGCTTTACACTGGCAGATTCCAATAAAAGTAGCAGGGAAAGGCAGTAAACGAATCTCGATCTGCTAAATTTTGCTATTTGAACCACATTCACTAAGGAAAGCAAAAGTATGAAAAGGGCGGATATGGTAAATGTCATTGGAATTGAATGAAATTTGGTTTGTAACTTGGATTAACCTAGGAAGATATAAATCTGCGATATGGTGAAAATCAGTCAATTGCCACGCCCACCAGCTGTCCGAATTTTATATTATAATGTGACTAGAACTAGTACTAGGACTAGTAGACTAGTAGTACTGGAGTAGTAGTCTAGAGAAACATATCACAATGAATTTGCCCTATTGAGCTTAGAACTCCATAGAGCTACCCGTCTAAACTTGCTCATATTACTTGTATAAATAGACTTTAACTTTATATAATTTCTAATAATTTTTCCTGTAAATGATACTAAAAAATTAATGGAATACCAGAAGAACTAGATTTACATACCTAAAACTGCAACTATTTATTACACAACTAAAATTGTAAGGACTAAACAAACTACTCTTAGCTTAACTTTAAAAAACTCAAATCACTGTATGATTTAGCATCGCCCTTAAAATTGCACTACAAAATTGCATATTTGCATTAAACAAACATTCTGATGTTCGCTAACTTGCCTCCCCTCCATCGACGGAAATATTTTGTTATTTTGATAGATTAGCAGACAAAACGAAAGAGGCATACCAAGAAAACGACACGTGACCTAAAACAAATTTACAAAGTACATACTCACATAAATAGCTTGGTGCAGCATCAACCCAGTGAGAAAAGCCTATGCTGGTTCCATAAATGTTTGCTTCAGAACTATCGATGTAGTATCACTAACGATCTTATCACTTTTCGGACAAAAATTTGTATATTACTGCGAAAAAATTGTGTTTCACGGTCTCTCCATTAAAACAAAAACACATTTTTACAGTACAGTATCTTTTTAAACAGTTTTTCATTAAATTAATTAATTTGTAGCTCTTTCGACAGAAGCAACATTTTAATATCAAACAAAATGGGAAAAATATTGCCATTGAGCGTTACATACTCCTTGACCTTAAAAAAGTTTGCAAAAATAGTGTTCATCGAAGAAAACATGCCAAAACCACCGGATTTCGTAAAAAAAATTTTTGCTTGGGACTTTTTATCGGGTAAATTAACAAAAAAAAACATATTTCTCGTAATTTTTTAAATTTTGACCATCGATAATTCCCACAACTTCAAAATATGGGGTACTGTCCAAAATTAAATCTTTGTGTTAAGAATAGTTGAGCAATGGGATAGTTTGAAACTTTTTTTTTTATTTCCTGCTTTTACGAAGTAAACTGTATGCGATCTGCAGACCTGGCAGTAGGTATGCGTTGCGAAACCCAATGCTATTTTTTATTTCCCCCCATAATTAACAATCTTAATAGAGAGTTTCAAGCTAAAAGCTCATGTTAATCATGTTAAAATATCTGACATTTTTGTTGGAACAAAAGCTGACATGTTTATGAAAAGTAATGCCAATTGTTCTGGAATCCATGAAGTTAAAACCAATATATTAAAGTTTTATGTAGAGTTTTTGGACCAAATAAATTTAAGATTTGATTTCAAGCGTGAAGATATAAAACTTTTACAAATAATGACATAAACTAGGGTAGTTTCTAAAGAAGATTTACCAATTTTACCTCTTTTCTTAAGTTTCCCCTCTCATAGATTGCGATCCTGATATATGTAATCACCACGCAGTGGAATTTACTGAGCTTAAGTGAGCTTGATATTTCCAGCGATGTGGATACTGACATGTTTTGGGAAAAAGTTTATTCTATTAAAAATGGGATGAATCCAAAAGGGCTTCATGCATCTCGCCAATTTTGTTTTAAATATAATTTCATTACCACATAGCTCTACGGCTGTAGAACACAAATTTTGAACGCATTCTTTGATAAAAACTAAACTAATGAAGACTGGTTGGCGACATATTTTGACACAACTTTATCTCCTTTATCCATACCTTTACCGATGATATTATGGGCCAAAAACAGAGAGATAGCCTATTTAGCAGCGCATGTACCCGTCTAAAGACCTGTCCTGATCCCAATCAATCGATAAACCGCTTTTTAATCCCATTTGACAATGGGTTTTCACTTATCTGACGACAAATGCCACTGAATTTGACATAGTGAAAATCAGCCTTTTGAAATAAAATTAAGATTGACAGTATCAATAGCATAATGTTATGCAAGGAACTTGTAAACAAAAATGACCCGCACTATGTGTGGTCAGCTGCTAAAGGTTTGCATGTGTAATTAAATTATTAAAAATTAATTTTAAGAAATTAAACTTATTCGACATAACATGTACATATGGATATTATTCATGCAGCCCAGAAATTTTATGTAAATGATCTCATCTCTGTGCCTAAGACTGTATCTGCATTTCTTTATTTCTTCTTTGTTTTAAAATGTACAAAGTACATAAATATATGAATGTGAGTAAATGTTTTGTATTCGAAACATTTAATCTTAAATAAATGAATTCTATGCTTTCAGAATGCTTTTTTGTACTTGAAATTTATTTGGTAGGTTGTAAACGATTTTGGTCGGATTTGGGAAGAAAATTGGTAGGGAAAAAAATTTTTAGGGGCAACGCTGACTCCCACATACATATAATAAAAGTGTAACAGGCCGATGTCTGTACAATATACATAGATGTTAAAGAAAAACTAATATGGGGGTCTTTATTAGAGGAACAGAAGGCAAATCAAAAATTTTTTAAATTGTTGTTTGTCTGTTTGTCTCGAAATCTAATGCATGGAATTGAATGCAATTTTCACCGATGTATTGCTAGAGGTCTAACGTAAAATATATAATGAAAAAATTAGAGAGTTGCTACCTGATTGAATATCCCAGTGTATGGACATTGATAAAATAAATTAAATATTGCAATATGGCTGTCAAAAAAAGAGGTTTGAGAAGGCTTACAGTC
The DNA here is from genome assembly GCF_001687245.7 of Rhagoletis zephyria. Taxonomy (NCBI): domain Eukaryota; kingdom Metazoa; phylum Arthropoda; class Insecta; order Diptera; family Tephritidae; genus Rhagoletis; species Rhagoletis zephyria. The sequence continues at coordinate 1,032 of NW_016184384.1, read as the reverse complement.
GGAAATATTTTTATTGAAGATTGCCGCCTGTTTTTAAATTTTAATTTAATTTAATTAATTAGATAAATTGCATATTGCAATAAGGGTATACACTTAAGAGGTTTAGGAAAGTTTACTGCTGAGGAGAGTTTACACCTGTTTGAAAACTTCTATTAAATTAAATTGATAAAATAAATGAAATATTACAATACGGGTATCAAACCGCACAAAAATACGGGAGCATTCCAAAACGTCAAAATACAAAGCATCAGTCTCTTTTATTTCTAAACTGTACTAGAAGGAAAAGTCTCACTTGCACAACCTAGGAGAAAAATAGCATCTAACCGTAGATGCGCACATTTTGCATTAAAATTAGCTGAGGTTGAGAAATAAAAGAGACTGATGCTTTGTATTTTGACGTTTTGGAAAGTACCCAACTTTTAAGGCGCCTTGAAGCCCGCCGACTATTTGCTAGTATTTATATAATTAAGTAGACTTTAATGCCACACTAAGAAACGAAAGACAAATGTTAAAACTGCTCAAAATGTCGTGTACCTATTTTTTCACAGGCCTGTATGTATATTATATGCAATTTTATATAGTTTTTCCATGAAAAATTCGCTGTTAGCTTGTATCATTTTGTATAAACGACTGATAAATTCATACTATTTTTGTGCATAAAAAAATTAAGGTAGAAAAAAAGTATATTTTCGTATAAAAGCAATATTTTTGGAAAAACAAGCAGAATTCATTTTTGGAACAAAAAAAATATGATACTGCAAAAAAAAGTACAGATACGAGCATTAAACATCACCGAACTGAACCCTTTTTTTGTATTTTTAGTTGCGGTTTTGGTTTGTATTTCAAAATAAGAACGGCTCGGTCCGTGGTTTACTTCGAAGCCCAAAAAAGCGCCGGTTCGGTTCAAACCCGATTTGCAGCCTTAATTATAAGGCAAAGTCTCATATGTAAACAATCAGTTGTATGGGAGCCATATGTTGAATTGGCCCGCTCCTATAAAATGATTACCGAATTTCAGTCGAGAGTCTAGAT
>NW_016184383.1:0-5241 GCF_001687245.7 Rhagoletis zephyria | reverse complement strand
TTATCCATGGACATAAAATTATCAAGTGAATCTTGTTTCTGGTTCTTATTCTTTCAACATTTTTTTTTATTTTTTTTTTATTAATATTAAGAGGAGTTTTCTTTCTTATTTATACCTTATCTAGTTGGTTTGCCATACTTAGATATTTCTTTTTTAATTTTTTATTGTGCATAGCGTATACATGTAGTGCTAGGTTTATAACGCTTACAATCGTAATTATGACTATACATATTTCTATTGTTTCTAATTTCTAATTTTTTCTTCTGTTACTTCTACTTCATTTATTACGTTAGCGTTGGGCTTTTCTAATTTTGAGTCGGTATTGCCCATTCTAAAAAAAAATTTTGTTAAGTTCAAAAAAATTTTAACTTAAATCAATTTTAATTTATATAATAATTTATATTTTTTTTTTTTCGTTAGTGAAAAAATTTTCATTTAAGTGAAATTTTATTTTTAAATTACATTTTTTTTAAATTTTTTTTTGATTTTAAGATAAGATTTTTTTCTTTAAACGATTTTTTTTTTCTTTTTTTTTATATAATTTTTTTTCAATTCATTTGCTTATTATTAAGTTACAATTTCAATTTGTTTTTCTTAAAAATTAGTTGCCCCGAGCGATTATCGCTTACTGGCCCTATGAGTGCGAATAGGGAGCACTTCATTAATACAATCTATGGGTTTTTTCTCTTATTGTGTTGTCCGTCCTGGTCTGGCGTCCAGGAATTGTTTGATGAGGAACGTTATTTCATCTATGCGTTCCCAGATTTGGCACGATCTTCCCCAGGGTGGTGCTGGTTCAGTGTTCAGCTCACGTTGGAGGATGGCTTTTTCCCTCTTTAGTTTTTGCGTGTAGCCTCCACGCCTCTTCCTTCTTGCTACTGGTCGGATTATTATTTCTTCCTTCTTTGGTTTTTGGTTTTTCTGTCGCCTCCGGTACTCCTCGATGGTCAATGGCTGGGGACCGGGCTTCCTTCCTGTCATCGCAACTGACGGACGCTTTGGATGTCCCGTCAGGACTTTTGGTTTTAGGTGCTCTAATTTGAAGCACACTTTTCAGGATTTTAATTGAATTTTTATTGAAATTTCATTTTTTGGATTTTTATAATTTTTTGGAAAGGAGGAAGCGGTGACCATGCCGTTGATGACAAAGACTGCTTTGTCGGCAATTAGGCATTGGGTGGTCTTGGCATTGAAAGTGAAATGGTTTAAGTGGTAATGAACTGAAGTGACAAAGAATGCCATCAAGGTCTTTTAATAANAAGTGACAAAGAATGCCATCAAGGTCTTTTGATAATGATATTTGATATTTATTTGTGCGAGTTGAATTGTGAAATGATTTGGGTTAGTTTGCTTCGACTTGTTTGTTCTTTAAAAGTCACACTGCATAACACACACTACACTACAGTTTTACGTCGACTTCGAACGACGATTGTATTTTTATGAGAAGCTGTTTTTCATGGCAGAAATACACTCGAAGTTTTACCATTGCCTGCCGAGGCACGACCGCTGTTAAGAAAAAACCTTTTCTTCTATATTTTTTGCGATGTTGCTTTGACCTTTGACCATTGTTTGAACCCCGGTGCTGCGGAGTGGGAGCGCGCACTGCTTACCACTACACCGCAGCGGCCGCTATGTGCATACTATAGGGGCAAAATATACCAAGTGTATCTATGTATGTAAAAGCATTGCAGGATCTATTTTTCATTAAATTACACTGTAGGGCCGCTAAAATAACACAAAAAAACTACACGCAAACTTAATTTTGGGTCGCAGATTACTGATATGTGTATCATTTTTCTAGATAAGGTAATTTTCCCGAGATATTTGCTTTTCAAGTTTGCATTGCGAATGAAAAAAATTCCAGCTCTAACATTTAAAATAGTACTCATACGCCATTTGGTAGTATGCACGATTACGGTCATGTACAATATGGCGTATGAGTAATATTAAGTCCGTTCATAATTCATAAAAAAAAACTACTGCACATTGTCATTTGACCATTCACAATATGTTTATTTATCCATATATTTGTATCGTTAGTAGCTTGTTTTTTTCTATGCCAAAAACAGATTGTAACACAAATGAAACAAATTATAAGAGATTTGTTACTTTTTTTAATTTTTTAATTGTTTTTAAATAAACTTTTAGTTCTTTTTCTCAAATTAAAAAAAACTAGTGTTCGCCCAGCGGTTAAAATTCAACCTTTTAAATCAAGGGGAGTTGATGTGGGTTGAGCTGAACCGAGTTGAGTTTAGTTGAGTTGATTGAAATGAGTTGAGCTGACAACATAACAGAATATAACATAATACAACATAACATAACAAAATACAGCACAATACAACACATCACAGCACAATACAATACAAAACGGTACATCGCAACACAACACAGCACAAAACAACACAACACAACACAACACAACACAACACAACACAACACAACACAACACAACACAACACAACACAACACAACACAACACAACACAACACAACACAACACAACACAACACAACACAACACAACACAACACAACACAACACAACACAACACAACACAACACAACACAACACAACACAACACAACACAACACAACACAACACGACACGACACGACACGACACGACACGACACGACACGACACGACACGACACGACACGACACGACACGACACAACACAACACAACACAACTCAAAATAACATAACATAACATAACAAAACTTATAATAACATACCATAACATAACATAACTTAACGTAACATAACATAACATAACACAACACCACACAACACATCACAACATAACATGCCATTGTTCAGTTTTATCTTTCTCTTTTTTGTCTCTACCTTTATATCTGTCTGTGTCTTTGCCGATTTTTTATCTTTTCATTTTTATAGTTATATGACATACATATACATTGTATTCGTTTCATTGTTTGAATATTCATCCACACCTTTTCTATTATATTAAGCATTTCAATTTACCTTCCTCTTTGTCTTTATGTTTACGTTTCTATACTTTTATTTTGATCTCCGCATTTATCCCTGTCTTCTTCTATATATTTTAAGACGTCCACCAAAATGTCTCGGAAAAATATTACGATTTACGAGAGCTGAACCGATTTGAAAATACCTCCAAAAATGGAGTTTTTTTATCAATAAAAATAGTTTCTTAAAGAACTTTTTGAAAAAAAAGACCTGGCATGATATAACAGACTAAGCTTAAAAAATTTGCATAAAAATATTTAAAGATCGTTTCAACGGAATCATAAAAATAAGATTTACGATGCCGTTTTTTAACTTTTTTTTCAAAGATTGATTTACGAATACCTTGAATAACTGGGTCAAAACTATTCTGATTTAGACTTACGGGATCTCAGTAGAAAGGTATTTTCCCACTATTTTTATTTCTGTCAAAAAAAAGTCATTCGTTTCTCACTTTTTTTGTTTCAAATACCAACACATCTTAATTAAACTTTGAATGAAGTTCATTCATCCTCCCTTTCTTTTTCATCCTTTGAATGAGTTTCACAGCACAGGAATAAAAAGGGTGAGAAAATACCTTTCTAATGATACCTCATAAGTCTAAATCGGAAGAGTTTAGGTTCAGTTATTCAGGTTTTTTAAGTTTTTTTAAAGTACTTTTGTCCAAATTTTTTAAGCTTAAACCGTTTTGTCATTTGAGGGGATTTTTCCCAAAAAATTCTTTAAGAAAATATTTTTATTCATAAAAAATTCCATATTTGGAGGTATTTTCAAACGGGTCCAGCTCACGTAAATCTTGATATTTTTCCGAAATATTTTGGTGGACGTCTCAAAATATATAAAACTAGTAATAATCCACGAAAATCGGGGTGCTCCGCGCTCTAAAAAATCTGCCTATTTCTTTATTCTAAAAACAACATGCATTGCTTTTGGTAGTTAACTGTAACTTGGTATTTGGGTAAGATCGTACTCTGCTTAATACGCCATGCCTAAAGTAATCCTTTTGCTAGAGTCTGACCTTGAGACTTATTTATTGTTATCGCGAACGCTACAATAATTTTGAATTAGCGACGCTTAAATACAAAAGCAAGTGTTGATTCGCTGGGCTGTTAATTTATATGGGATAGTATAAATCGAATCACATGTTTAAAGTCCATTAACTAACCCTTTATATATACATCCAAACAATTACATTGTAATTCTTTAAATATTAGACGAGACCATTAACTAAAACTTCGTATGTACATATTTAGGTTGTGGATTAGCATCACAACTGCTCTTACTTTTAGTATCAAGTCATGAGGTGAAACTCCCCTACTTCTACTCTTGTAGATATTCTGAAACGACAGTAGATATCGACCCCATTTCTACTCCGGACAACATATTAACCATTTCTTTATTATTTCGTGGACGCGAAATTGATCGATCCTTCAAGAAGTTTGGATTAATTACACCAGGCTGAGGTTCAAATACCCAATCGGCTGAAACTCGCAAAATAATCTCTTGTGGCACTAATCTTAATTTTTGAGTCGCGAAGGGCGATAACTCTCCCTTCTGTAACCCGCAAGAGAAAACTGAAATAACCAGATTCTCTGAAACGCATATTTATCGAGAGTTTAAAATACTTAGCCGTTCCCTCAGTTCGATCGCCAGGATTTTTTTAAGTTTTGCAGCACAAAATTGAAAATAAAGAAATGAAATTGTTCAAAATCGGTGAAAATGAGAATGCATGTGTGAGATTCAGTTTTACATTTTAAAATTGCTCAATGTAAAATTTTAAAAATCTTTCAGAGCAAATACTTATGTACATCGAATTATTCCATTATTATTTAGATCCAGAACCTTAATTTGAAAGTAAATCGTCTCTGTACGCTTATATATAGATACATATATAGATTTATAATACAAATAGAACCGTATTTGCCTCAGAAAAAAACATCGAAATAAACCATGTAGGATTTATATATGGGTATCTGTACAGGGGCAAAAGCAACATTTTTGTTTTGCAAATCTTCCGCTGTATTACACTCGCACGAACATAGCAATGCTTTGCTCGATATAAAACAACAAGTAATTTTTAGCAAAAAAAAACCGACTTAAAAAATATATATATATCTATATATTTCATGATTCAATGATCGGATCTAAACCAAATTAGTAGGGACCATCTCTGAGACTCTACCTTTCCGTTGCAAAAAGAATTATGGAAATCGGTTGACGTGGTCCAAAGTTATTTTGTAACATACATAAAAAAAAAAAA
>NW_016184382.1:0-5241 GCF_001687245.7 Rhagoletis zephyria | reverse complement strand
TTCATTAAATAGTCGCATTGAAAAGGAGTAAAATATGGTGTTGTTGTAACGCACAGACCTACATATGTATGTATATCCATGTACGTAAATTCGTATATATGTATGTAGGTACATACAAAGTTGCTTGGCAATTTTATATGCACTTTTTTACTCCTATCACTCACTCTTCATGTGCTTTTTTCGCTGTTTTGCTACAGGTTTTGTTGTAGACGTAAGAGGCTTTGTAAGCGTTTTTATGTCTGGAGTTGAGTTGACAAGTAAGTTGAATATGAAAGAGAGTTTAAATTCGAAATTAGTTGAACACTTATATGTAGTTATATAGGACCTCGCAAAAAAGGGCTGTGCTAAGTGATTTACGCTAATGACATTAGACACTCAGTTCCAGGATAGAGTTTGTGTCACAAATTTAGGTGAAAATGTATGAGGGGCCCGGATACTGGTTTCTCTAATAAATCGTTGAATAGGCGAAGAAATCAAGTTACATAAACTCCAAGCACTCAGGCGTGCCTATTTTACTTGAATGATTTAGAACCTTCTTTGACTCTCAAGAATTTGTGGCGAAAATATATGGAAACCCAGTTGTATTGAAGTATTAGGCCTTAAGTCATAACTGCCCTCGTTTGGATCCTCTCAGATGGTGACGGACTAATGGGAAAACTTTACAAACTTTGAAATCGCAGAAGAGGTTTTAATACTAACATCACTCGCGACGGCAGTTGAGTAATCCGTGGGTGGCTATTATATATGTAGTTGATTTGCGAGCGTTATCCTTCGGTTCACGGACAAGGTTGTGGGGCCATAGGTGTAATGCCGAATTTCCACAAGGCATTAAAATGACAACAAGTGTATGCCATTTAAAAAAAAAAATGGAAATGAACTTAATGGCTATTTTTTAACGACACATGACACGATTATTGTTTAATACCCAACTTTGCCATTTATTATTTTCGTCATTTAATACCTAGTGGAAATTTAGCATAAGTATTCTCTGCGTGCGACAACGCTTCAGGCGAGTGACCTTCCCCTTCCGTACACACTCGTGCGCAAACAACATTATAAAACAACTGATAAAAATTGAGGATGATAACAGCGTTCCCACAACCAAGTTTCATAAATGGCCAAAGAAAAATTAGAGCAAAGTGAAGTATCCAATTATCTGTGTACATTAACTAATGTTATAGACAAACCAAAAGGCGCCTGCCATAAGCAGACTTTCTGAGCTCTGTCTTACAAGTTCGCCAGCCAGCAAAATTGTATGTAAATTTCTTCTCTAAGAGACTATAGAATGGCGCTATCCTCGACATCCGGGTGAAAATACTTCTCATACACTTTGGGTTCCCAACCAAAGCAAAATTCATAATTAACATGCAAGAACTGGACACTCTGTTGATTAATTAGAAGCAAAAGATAGCACGTTGTCCCGTTGGATCGATAAAAAAATAGCATGCCAACTCTGATAATAATTCAAAAAATGGGTCTACAATCTGTAAATAGCAAAAAAAACCATCCCCTGCTACCTCCTCGAATACTAAGCTCAATGAAGGTTAAAACAGACACTATGCTAGGATGCTACTCCAGGCGAGGTCTAACGGAGGTACCAAAAGGTTTCAGCTTGAGACAAAAGCCAACAGTAAAAGTTTCAAAGACTCCGAGAACATATCAAAATGGTGTACTATGCGCTGATTGGGTTCTGGGCTTTGCTTAGGCGGTGCTTTTATCAATTAACAAACCAACTCTTTGTAATTACGTACTATAGTCCATACCTGTCCTGTAATATATGAAGTTATCCAGATGAAAAAATTACACTTTTCCAAGGTGGTTTTATAGAAGAAATTAAGATACTCGGAACTAAATTTTTGTTTCTCCAATGTTTGAAGGCTACTTTTATTTATTGTATTCTAGCCGTGCCTGTTTTAAACTATTAACTTAAATATACTTGGCTCACTCGTTCCCAGGCAGCTTCTTGACTTACTAACAGTTCTCAAGCATCCAAACTCTTCTCCACTACTCTACAAACTAGAACTCCTCATCCTCAACGCATTTATTGCCCTAGACTCTTCATAAAACTTTACATATTTTAATCCTTTGACAGTTTATTGACACCAACTGACACTAAATTGCATTCTTACCGCCATAATCTGCATAGCCTATGCGATTTGTGCGGCAAGCGATCGGGCGAATGATCTGATGGTCTGAAATGTGGAGTGCGGCTCAACGATGTGTTGTGGCACTACAGGCAAATCGATTGTTGGGATTGTCAAATTAAATGTTGCGCCATTTGATTAATAAAGAAATGTACATTAGGGTGCAGCACTCTGCGTACGAAAAAAAAAATGGTACTGTTTTTCCATTGGAAGTTTATGTACAATTTATTATGTTTTAAGGCTTCCGCGAAAATATTTCGGAAAAATATTAAGATTTACGTGAGATGGACCCATTTGAAAATACCTACACAAATAGAGTTTTTTTTAAATATAATTAGTTTACAAATTTTTTTTTTCAAAAAAATCAACTCAGTTGATAGAAGAGTTAAAGAAGCTCAAAATGGAAAAATGTTTAAAAATTTTATCAACGAAATCAAAGCAATGAGAATTTAAAAGCTTTATAAATCGAATATTTGTATGAAAATGTCACTTTGTAAAGCTTTTTAAAGCTACTTTAATTTTTATGGATAAGGCAAAACTTTATAATTTCGGTGGCAAAACCGCAGCTTTTTTTGGTGATGCATCCTAATGTATGTATGTATGCGTTTGTAAGTACGTAACTTTGTTGCAAGAAAGTAAATATTTTCTTGTTGCAAACGAACCCAATCTATTGGCAGTCAATATTAATAAGCCTTAGCACCGTTCCACAACCCGTTTTAACCTGGAAATCCTTACAATCTCAATATTTTCTGTAAATACTTTCCGTGCAATCATAGCTAAATAGTTCCGCCCTCAATGGCTTGTGTCATATTTGAGACTAATAACAATGAATGTGCTACGACCAAGCCATTAACCGATGGATCGGCGGACCGACCGACCTCCCGCATGAATCAACGTGCAGACGCACGTAATATGCCACCATGCCCGCCATTAAATCGACCGACCGAACGACCGAACGACCCAGCGACTTGCAATCCCAGCTGTCACTTATTGTGACACTAAGGCAATTGCCTTCACGGCGCTTGTTGTTGGCTGGCTATCAGCTGTGCGTTCGTGGTGCCACAACACAGCACAACAACACAACAAGAACAGCGCAGAACTTGAAGGAGCACCAGCACCATTCCCAGCAGCAGCGTAGCGCACTCCGCACACCGTGCGTGGTACATTGCATTGTGCACTTCACCTGTCATATTAAATGGCAAAAGTTGAAAAGCAATTCCTTAAGCGAATGGTGTGCGGCAAGAGAAAAGCCCCTCTTTGTAGACTGTAAATAAATGTCTAAGGATGCTGTCAGTAAATGCTTGCGCGCCGCTTCAAGTGGGTTTCCTTGGCAAGTATCTAAAGTAGAGACGTGGGTAGCACCCAAGGACTTCGAGAGATTTAACTAAGGTATGGCGTTTTTTATGTGTGTGAATGGCTGTACAAGTACAAACTGTTGTTGTTCACAAATTGCTTGCCAAGTTCTTATTCGCATTCTACACAGTTACGTCTAAGTATATTCATATCAACAGGCAGGTATATATGTTTGTATCCACAGCTAACTAAGTGCAGCATGCGTGGGTCGCACTTGCAGATTAAAAAGTTAAACAACGGATATGGGTGTATATACATATGTATGAATACAGAATGCAGAATGCAGCTGTGCATTTACTATTTGCGCGCTGACATTCTCTTTGTGTTGATCGCGCAGCTTTTTCTGCTTTAACGCCGACGCACAATTTCCGTTGTTATGTTGTTATTAAATCGATTAGATGTATTCAGTATAAATAGCAAATGGTTTAATTCACATTTAATTGTATGAAGTGATGACGGGCTAGCGAGTAGGATCACATGCAGAAGAGACTTCCTCGTAACAAAAGATCTAAATAAAATAAATAAGTACACACCTACGTACTGTATAGGTACTATCATGAAAAATAAAGAAATAAGAGGCCTTCTTCTTCTTCTTTATTGGCGCTTTAACCGCNCTAATATTCACGCACGCCGCCAATTTATTGTCAAAAATTTCTCATGCACATGCAACTTGTATGAGATCAACCGAAATTGAACGGCGTGCGTATGAAGCTAACTCAATTTCCAATTTTTGTTCTGCGTGACATTTTGATTTGACGTTTCGCTCAATGAAATCAAATGCAAACGCATGCAAGTCAATTTCGGGTGACGCAAAAAAACAAATTCGACGGCATGCGTATCAAAACGCAAGCCGCGAATATTAGGTTAGCCTGTAAGCGATTTTGGCCGAGTCTAAAAGATTACCAAATTCAGACATCGCGGCGTATAGACAACTCCTTTTAGTGCTGTTGAAAGCGGCTTTGAAAACGACAAATAGATGGTGTGTGTCGATCCTATTCTCGCGGGTCTTTTCCAAGATTTGGCGTATTGTGAATACCTGATCTATGGTGGATTTTCCAGGCCTAAAGCCACACTGATAAGGTTCAGTCAGTTTGTTGCTGGTGGGCTTCAGTTTTTCGCACAATACACTCGATAAGACTTTGTAACCTATGCTTAGAAGGCTGATCTCGCGGTAGTTGGCGCTTATGGCCGGGTCGCCTTTCTTGTGGATTGGGCAGAGCACACTCAAATTCCAGTCGTCGGACATGCGTTCATCTGACCATATTCTGCATAAGAGTTGATGCATAGACCTTATCAGCTCTTCGCCACCGTACTTGAGTAGCTCGGATAGCAGGCCGCTTTGTTGTTTTTCGTCCGCGTAATCGCTATTCGCAACTCGTCATAGTCTGGCGGTGGGACATCGACTCCATGGTCATCGACTGAAGGCTCGGGTTCTTCTTCTCCACAACTTTCCGTGCTGCTACCATTTAATAGGGCGGAAAAGTGTTCCCTCCACAATTTAAGTAATTTCTGGGTATCGGTCACTAGGTCGCCATTGTTGTTCNTCATCGACTGAAGGCTCGGGTTCTTCTTCTCCACAACTTTCCGTGCTGCTACCATTTAATAGGGCGGAAAAGTGTTCCCTCCACAATTTAAGTAATTTCTGGGTATCGGTCACTAGGTCGCCATTGTTGTTCTTACGGGAGTTCGACCTGATCTTGAAACCTTCCGTAAGTCGCCTAACTCTCTGGTAGAATTTTCGGGC
>NW_016184381.1:0-5241 GCF_001687245.7 Rhagoletis zephyria | reverse complement strand
AAGTAAGCAAAGCAAGCAAAGCAAGCGTGCATTGGGCCAATACCTTTACATTTCTGCTGCTTTCAAACCGACGCGTACTTTTGTAAATTTAGGGTGTCAACCAATAATAGAGAAAAGGTAAACCGCTAGAGAAAGCAAGAATTTATAAAAAATGAATTGTTCAACACAAAGTCTGATGCCGTCTTGAGACGTACATAAATGTATGTACATTTCTATCTACTAAAAAATTTTGGTGAACTGAGGCCAATGAGGCCATGAGGGCCAGACGAGCCTATCCACAAAACAAAAAATTTTAGTAATATGAGAAAGAAACATCTATAAAAAATAAATGCGGTCTTTTACTAAAAAGTTCATTGCACCTACGTGATGCTACATATTTTAGTAAAATAATACTGCCTCGGGCTATTACCGTTTCGATTCTAGTAATGTATTTTAAGGTGCACCTCAACTATATTTGCAATGTCAGTTAGGCTAATCTGGCCCTTATTGCCTCAATCTTGGTCGCCTAAAATCAAAGAGGAAATGCAGAAGTGTTGGCCATAAAAGTGATGTGAAAAACTTCGATCGTAGTGAAAACGGCAACACTGCTTAACACAGGCTTGCGAAATTTTACTTTTTTCCCTTCCAATAATTATGTTATTTCTGTAGGTACCAAGGTATGCTAAATTAAAATACACTTTTGGTTTTTTATCTAGCACGTACAGATTTTTTTGTAATGATGACATGCCTATTTTAAAATTTTTTAACTATTCCCAAACATTAATCAGTTGAAAATACATTTTTACTTAAAAACCCACAGCTTTATTTAAAAATATTCCTGAACCAAAAATAAAACCGATTTCAATTCTCACACTGAAAATAAAATCTGCGTAAATATTAGGAAAACTTGCGTACATCTTACAAAATTTGTCGTCATTTTGAGCCATTTTGAGTTTTCGTTAATTGTACAAAACCGATTTTGGACATACTACGCGAACGTGAGACATTAGATCTTTGGTATATTTTGGGAATGCATTCGTACTATTTACGAAAGAATTCCGTGTTATTTCTTTGTTTTCTTTTTGCGAAATATTTGTAAAATTAACATAAATAATTCGTATATTTAACGAAATTATTTTCGTAAAACCTGCGGTTGTTGCTTTCATTTGCCACACTGTAAAAACAATAGTACGGGTTACAAATCACCACTTTTATTCTATTTTTATCGTAAATTTTAAGCGTTGTTGTTTAACAAAATGGTTTTCAAAACGCTTAAAGTTAATGATTAAAATATAATGAAAGTGTTGTGTTATCATTTGAGCTATGCTTTTTATAGTCGGTCAGTATGCGTATACTCTCCATCTGTAAATAAAAATGAAATATTTTCAAACTTGTTTAAAATATTCAAAAACTTGTATAGGACAGTTAAATTTTAATTGAAAAATACGGGTATAGGCAGATAAATGCGCTACTCATCCGCCCATAGTTTTATGGTGAGTAGGTGTTTTTAATAATAATAATCCCAACGGTTATTACCCTCCATTCCTGCCCATCGGCACGAGGGGCGCAGTCCGCATGATGTATAGAACCAATATTTTTAATTTTTGTGCCGAGTCGCGATAGGCAGGAGTTACTAAGTGCCGAGATCTAAAACTTTTCAGCTTTAGGTTATTTTGGACTTGTATTCCATTAGCAGTGTATGTATTCCATTGAAAAAAGCAATAAGGTTATCAAGGACCCCATTTCTGGTTCCGAATAAGAAGAGGAAATCAGGCTCAATCTAAACAAGTAAGAAAGTTTAAGTTCGGACGGAGCCGAACATAAAATACCCGCCGCAAGTATTAAATACATGTTTTCACCTTTTTGAAAGCTACCGCTACATGGTAAACCGGGGTGTATAAATTTTGAGTAAATTAGCGTCCTTAAATTTCTCAAGCCTCAATCTTAGTCCGATTTCAATAATTTTCAACGTTTTGCTTCTATGTGGCAAGCACAATAACCACACCGAGTTTGGTAAAAATTGGTACAACGGTTACCGAGATACATATATGTGATCAGAAGTGGGCGGTGCCACGCCCATTTTCCAAAATTTTTTCATAACGTATTTCTTGGTAAAGAATTGTTGAAAGCATGAATTTTGAATAAATTAGCTTTAATATTTACTGATTTATGGAAGATTTCGTATTTCTCCAAATTACCGTTGTATTAGATGTGGGCGTGGTTACTGTCCGAAAATTTGGTATGCTGTAGCAAGACTAACAACTGCGCCAAGTTTGGAAGAAATTGGTGCAGGGGTTACCAAGTTATACACATGTAACCATAAGTGGGCGTGGCTAATTTATATTAATCTAATTTTTCGTCTAAAAATTATTGTAAATATCCATTTTGAGTGAATTATTTTCAGTAGTTACTAAAATATCGCAATTTTCGTATTTATGAAAATTACTGTTATATGGGAGGTAGGCGTGGTTATTGTCCGATTTTGCCTATTTTGAATACCATCCGTCGTACCAAGTTTCGTCAAAATATCTAAATTTTTACTCGAGTTATCATGTGCACAGACGGAAGGACGGACGGACGGACGGACGGACAGTCAGTCACCGCTTAATCGATTTCTCTTTTCACTGTAATCATTTATGTATACATTTGACTATATCTATCCCGATTCGTTTTGCCTGTTACAAATAACCGTTATGTGAAGAAAGTTATAATACCCTTGTGCACAAGTGCGCTTGGGTATAAAAAGAATTTATTTTAATGAGAGAAAATAAATAAGAATGAGCTTTAGTCTTACCAAACGAAAACCATCAGGCAATTTGTATTGCGGTCAAACATCAAATATTTGTTTTGGATTGTTTATTCATTTAATTTTTTCTGATAAGCCATTACATTGAGATCATGTGTCAATGCTCTATATGCAACAATAAAGCAACAACAATAAAAAGCCACAAAACAAAAGCAAAAAAAAAAAAACTTAAAATTCACCCACTCACCTTTGCCAGCTAGCAATCACAGGTAGCAATGTTTAAGATAGCTCCACGAATGATTATGGCGCGTATTCATAGTCCAGCAACTAAGTCGAAACTAACAAAGTTGCAACTTAAATTTAAGTACCAACTTAAAATTTACTATTCACAGTCGCTACTACTAAGTAGTTTCGACTTAGTTTACGATATAGCAAAACGTGTGTGAAAATGTATCGATTTTTCTTTACGATATTTTGGAAAAATTAAATTTTTATTAAATAATGTCAAGTTTGATCATCCGTTTATGTAATTTTTATTTTCATTGCATGATTATGCAAAAGAATAAGGTATCATTTTCTTGTTAATTGTGTGAAATAGCCAGAACAACCGCAGTGATGTGAAGTCGATGTTTATCGAAAGCATGCTGTGAAACATACAAATAGTAGATATCTAAATGTTATGCACAAATTTACTTTAAAAGAACTAGCGTGAAGCTGACTTATTATTTGAGAATTTATCTAAATTATTCCAATTATAAAATTGTGATGTAGCTTTATTCGAATTGTAATACGCATTTAATTTCATCTTCCGATTAAAAAGGATCGATCTTTATAAATTTTAATGGGAGATTATTCAATATTATCAAAATCACCCTCTACCAACTTAATTTTTACATATTTCGTCTGTTTTCCCTTAATTTGATAAAATACTTCTTCCTAGTTACGACTTAGTTGCAGCTGCAGCCGAAACTAAATTTTAAGTTGGTACTTAGCCAGAAAAGTCGAAACTAAGGTGACTATGAATAGCTTTAGTTGTGACTTAGAATAGTTTCGACTTAGTTGAGGACTAAATATGACTATGAATATGCGCCTATGTAATTATATAAAAATTAAATAACAAATTAATATTTAATTTTTTTTTGTATTTTTTATCCAGAAAATTCCTTTTAATTTATATTATACGTCTCGCAGCTGCCATGAGGTAATTTCGCAATGACACGCAGTACATAAAAATAGGATGAAATATTAAACAGCCGGCAATTTACTATATTGCAAGAAAATATTCGTATGCTGTACGAATTTAAAAAACATGTTTCTGGCGGGAGATGCTCCTTCACATTTTGGGTAATTGTACCTGTGTAAAATATGAAATTGTGTGCATATTTTTACACCCGAGCGCACTTGTGCACAAGGGTATTATAACTTTGTTCACACAGCGGTTGTTTGTAATAGCCAAAACGAATCGAGATAGATATGGACAAATGTATGTATACATAAATTATCAGAATGAATAGAGAAGACGATTATGCCATGTCTGTCTGTCCGTCCGTCCGTGTACACGATAACTCGAGTAGAAATTGAGATATCTCAACGAAATTTGTGAGTATGTAGGTTGCCCTTTATCCAAGGTAGGTTGGGCGGAATCGGACTGTAACCACGCCCACATCCCATATAACGGTATTGTCGAAAAATGCAAATACTACGATATTTCAGTAAATATTNTGAGTATGTAGGTTGCCCTTTATCCAAGGTAGGTTGGGCGGAATCGGACTGTAACCACGCCCACATCCCATATAACGGTATTGTCGAAAAATGCAAATACTACGATATTTCAGTAAATATTAGATGCAAATTGTTGAAAATTAGTACGTGGAGTAGAATTGTTTAAAAAATAATATTGTTATGAAATTTTTGGAAAAAGGTCGTGGCCCCGCCACTTATGATGAAATGCTGTATCTCGGTAGCCGCTTCACCAATCCTTACCAGTGATCGGACTTACCATCCACCACATTTTTGCAGCATCCACCACATCTACCACACAAGGTCTGAAATCTCCCACATATTCTCATTTTTGAGTAGTAATAATTTAGCTCCACATGATTTTCCTTATTTTTTTTAATTTTAAGAGCAAAAATTGTTCAACACTAAATACTGGCTGCGTTTCTTTATTCATTCCAGATAATACCATTTCACAGCCAGAATAAGTAGAATGCGTTTGAAATATAGGTTAACATATCATCATCAGGAACATTCTAAAGAATAAGTAAACAAAAAAGTTTATTCCAAACGTTCAGAATGAATATGTGATAACAAGTAGGGACACGATATCGAACCGAAAGTATCGATATAATACTCATTTAAAGTATCCCTGTAAAAATATCGCGTACCCATTAATATAGTAATAACAAGTAAGAAAGTCTAAGTTCGGGCGGAGCCGAACATTAAATACCCGGCGCAAGTATTAAATATGTTTTTTCACCTTTCCGAAACCTTCCGCTAGATGGTAAGCCGGGGTG
>NW_016184380.1:0-5242 GCF_001687245.7 Rhagoletis zephyria | reverse complement strand
GTAGTTTTTTAGCATATATTAGGATATATGGTCCATTTTTTCCGAGAAGTGGACCAGGGACTGATCTATTCGAATTAATCTGTTAATATAACGTTTTTCTATATACTCAACAGTTTTGCCGGTAAAAATAAATGTATGAAAAGAATAAAAATTATTTTTGCCAAAAAATTAAAATTTTTTTTTTAATTCATAAAAAATCCAAAACGGAAAAAAGTGTCACGTAAAGTCACATAACCTATGAACAAAATGAGACATACATCATGAAAATCAATTTATGCGTTTCGCTTTTATTCAAAATTAAGTAAAGGTATGAATTTCAAAAATTTGCTCGAGATATGCTCAAAATTCCTTGGAAAATAATTTTGGGTAAAGTTTGCTACACTGATCACATGTGGCGGATCAGTTGTGATCTGAAAGTCGTGGCGATGCTAAGAGGTCTCCAAGGAGGCTATACGAAAAACATGTGTTTCTTGTGTCTTTGGGATACCCGATTTAAAGGAAACCAATCTCGAAACGCATGACTGGCTTGCTCGGAGATCCAACGGAGAAAGGACACAACTGCGTAAATGATCCACTGGTGCCAATGGAGAACGTCCTCATGCCCCCTCTCCATATCAAACTGGGAATCGTAAAAAATTTCATCAAGGCCATTGTGAAGCAACCGAAAATTCTTGATTGTTTGAAAAATATTTTCCCACCAATCAGCGAAGCAAAATTGAAGGAAGGTGTTCTGAATGGGCCGGATATACGAAAGCTCATGAAATCAAAGGAATTTAAAGGTGCTTTAGACGGTAATGATTACTTTGCGTGGAGGGCAGTGAAGAAAGTCATACGATATTTTTTGGGAAGTACGCGAGCACACAATTACCCCGCTCTTGTGACCAAGATGTTGCACTACTTCCAGAAAATTGGAGTGAATATGTCCCTCAAAATTCACTTCTTGCATCACCATCTCGAATACTTCAGCAAGCAGCTAGCCTCAGAGTCGGATGAACATGGCGAGCGCTTCCATCAAGTGGCAATGCCAATGGAAACGCGATATAAAGGCAAAAGGCTCGATTCGCTGGTGGCTGAAATTTGTTGGTGGTCGCAAAAGACATACGATCCCGACAATGAAGATGAAGAAGAAGAATATACAATGGGAGTTTCCTCCGAGGGTAAGTCACAAAAATTAAGTTAACTGACTGATTAAAAACAATTGATTTTTTCCAGATTAAGACAGATCCTCATCCGATACAGACTCTGACCAAGTGGGCGAACCACCACGCAAGAAAGTAAAGGGCGCAAACAAACGAAAATAAGTTTTGCGTTCATCGATTTTTATAACCTATGTAGCTATGTAATAACATAATAATTACCTGTAATAATTTTTAATTGTACGTGTCAATAATAAATAATATATAATAAATATTATCCAAATTCATTGAAACATAAAATCAATATTCTTGTCAAAATGAGATACCTTCACTTAATTGTGAATAAAAGCGAAACGCGTCATCGATTTTCATGATCTATGTCTCATTTTGCTTAAAGGTTATGTGACTTTGCGTGAAAGTAATACGACTTGCCTTTTTTCCGTTTTGGATTTTTTATGAATTTAAAAAATAAAAAAATTTAATATTTTAGGCAAAAAATATTTTTTTTCTTCATACATTTATTTTTACCGGCAAAACTGTTGATTATATAGAAAAACGTTATATAAACAGATTAAAGGAATTATAATTTTTAATTCTTTTAAATTTGTTTGAGCAAAAGCGGACTAGTGATTCTCGAGTTATGTCAAAAAAAATACCACCAAAGGTGACAATTTCCCCTATATGATAGTTACTAACTTCAAATCGATATATCTCGATTCCTAGACGTGACCCAGCGAAACGCCGGGACACGTATAACTTCTTTTTTACCGATATAACTTTCCCCGGTAGTTGATTGCATGCACTTCTGAATAATGGCAATCCATCGAAATTGAAGTCAAGAATTATCTCGCCATTTAAAGAAACTAGGCTGGCTATTTTGTCTAACTGCCTTTTAACACCATAATGAAAATAGCAGCCCGAAGGCACATTTCTTAAAATCACTTTCTCCGTGTTGCCAATAAATGCTTTGATATTTTGGGGGACATCCAAATTTTCCTCTTTTAAAATGAATAAAATATCTTGTAAACACGTATGGGACGGTCTGTGTCTTAAAAACCAAGATTTAATTTGGCCTTTAATGTAATATGCATGGCGTTAAATTATAAAAGTTATTGTTATTATTCTCTTGATGATTCATGGCAAGTATTAAAACATTGGAAACACCTTTTTTCGCACTATTCAATTTTCTTAAATTTTCATCCTTTGCTTTTTTATAAGCCGACGTGTATTTTTTACTCATATTCATTTAATTTAAAACACTCACAATACGCAAACTGCACGCCCGTACCGGCGAAGAAAAATTACATACTGATGCACGCCGATGACTTGCAAATTTTAACGAAATTTTTAATAACGGGATCCGTATTCGAATCTACGGTAAAGAGTGCTGCCCTTTGCTAATTTTCTAGCGAAATAAAAAAACCAAAAGTGAAGTGTTTTGGGATGATTTCAAAGGAAAAGTGAAGTGATATCATAGTGAAGACTTTGAAGCAAAATTATGGATGTGGGGGTGTCGATTTTGTTTATTTATCAGCTGATTGGTTAATAGATAATTTTTTGATCACAGTGAGGTTCGGTTGTTTAATCTCTGGATAACAAAATTGGATATAGAAACTCCGGTTAAATACAACGACTGCTTTACCGATCACATGTTATATGCATGATGCCGAAATCGTCGATAACGATGTTTAACTGGGAGGTAGCGATAACCAGACATTGAACCACCGACCGCAAAAGTAATCTTTCGCCTTTATTGATTTATAATTATTGTATTCCTGTACAAATGTTGTGCTATAAAACTATATACCAAAATTTTACTAAAACTTTGTTAAATTTCTGTACAATTTTTAATCCTTGACTTACATATCGCACGTTTAATAATATAACGAAGTATTTCAAAATTTCAGTTTTAAGCGAAAACGCAATCAAAGTTTTATCTTTTCATACAGTTGGTATGCGAAAAGACAGATGGAAGGACACATATCTTCGCCATGTTCAGGAAGTTTGGTTATCTATTAGACATATTCTACTTGGCATGCTTATTAATTACATAATATCTCTATATCATAAATATGTGGTTTTTGTTAGAGGGTGAACTTTTAATTACCCCGTTTACATAGGAAAATCTCAGATTACACTGCATCACAAATTTTGGTTTGGTTTTTGTTCTCCAGACGCCACACAGTGGGGTAATCGATCTGAAAGTGGAGATCAATTCATACGTACATTTAATTAAAAATATTTTGATGTATTTGTATAACTAACACCAAATGAAGTAAAAAAAGACAAATCCGAAAATAATTTAGTTTAAAATTTAGTTGTTACTCACACAAATATTTTTTATTATTAAAGATTATTTGCTAAAATCCTAATCATCATCAATTACATGTTAAACACTACTTCTATCATTGTAATAATTATCCTCATCATTATCTTCATTACTATTTTCATCATCAACACCACCCACATCATCACTTTTTTATGTAAATATGATAATGAATACGAATTGTACAAATATTCTCTATATAACCTTTAAAAAAATAACACTGGATCACAAGTTTTAGATTTGTTTTTGTTCTCCAGACGCCACTATCCAATTCCTACGTAGAATGGATTGGTGATTCCGAAAATCAAGTTAGGTTTCTTCCTTTTTTTCGAGATATTTGCAATTTACCGTTACTCAGCTTATAAAAAAGAGTGGTTCCACTTAATCAGGTATATCATATGAACCAATCGTAATACGAAATACGGTAGATGAAAGGTGAGGAAATTCTCCACAAACCGCTTATACATCACTTTTAGATTAGCCTGATAGTTTCTGATAAATCAATTAATACTTTATTCCAAATTTTTTGTTTTTTTGATGAAAAAATTAAAAAAAAATCAAACTTTGACAAGGGAAAAATAAAATAATTACGATTTTGTTGTATTTTTTCTTTATTTTTAAATGAAAGCCTGTTTATTAGCAAAATAACGATGCTATCAATGAAGGAAAGCGATTGATAAATAAGAAAGCAGTGAGTGATCAAATGAAAATGCGCAAAGTTTTTTATGATACCTGAGCAGAAAAGAGTGTTACTCATACGCCATGTACATACAATAACAATATGTGTTATTTTTGTCTTAACTTGACTTTATCTATATCTATACTAATTATATAAAGAGAAGTCCCTTTTTTTGTAACAGGTAATCTCGCGACCGGCTGGTCCGATTTTCATGAAATTACAAAATACAAATAGCTTTCGGAAACCACCATGTTTTAGGCTAACAAATTTTACTTTTTTTCTTGTAGGTGGACCAGGGACCGGTCTATTCGAAAAAATCTTATTATAGTCCGATTTGCTTAAAATTTAGTACGCAAGTAACTTTTTAGCATAAATTAGCATATATGACCCATTTTCCGGGAAGTGGTCCAGGGACCGATCTATTCGAAAAAATCTAATTTACAGTCCGATTTGCTTAAAATTCGGTGCGCAGATAGCTTTTTAGCATGTATTAGCATATGTGATAAATTTTTTCCGAGAAGTGGACCAGGGACCGATCTATTCCAAAAAATCGCATTTATGGTCCGATTTGCTTAAAATTCGGTACGTAAGTAGTTTTTTAGCATATATTAGGATATATGGTCCACTTTTTCCGAGAAGTGGACCAGGGACTGATCTATTCGAAAAAATCGTATTTACGGTCCGATTTGCTTAAAATTCGGTACGTAGGTGGCTTTTTACAATATATTAGCATATATGATGCATTTTGTCCGAGAAGTGGACCAGGGACATATCTGTTCGAAGAAATCGTATTTATGGTCCGATTTGCTTAAAATTCGGTACATAGGTAGCTTTTTGCCTGGATAAGCTTATAGATTCCTGTTTTCCAATTTTCATGCAATTTCGAATATAAATAGCTTTAAGTAACGACCATATCAAAGGGCGAATTCGTCACTAGGCAAGATTTTTTTACGCCAATCAGAAACAACGGATACTGTCAAAATATAATTATAATATAGAATATATCTCAACTAATTTATATTTAGAAAGCCGTTTGTTAGTTTTCGTAAGGATCGAGAGCGGCTGAACCGATTTTTTTGAATCTGCCACCTGCCGCACGTG
>NW_016184377.1:0-5243 GCF_001687245.7 Rhagoletis zephyria | reverse complement strand
AGCCGATTATCCTGCCGGTCAGTTGGGATGGTACATTTGCAAAGAGTGGCGAGACACGTATTCAACCCGAACGCAACCACTCCGATGACTCTGAATACTTTCAATATAATAGGGAACCCACAGTGCTGCCCACACAATGGAATGGTGAATTTCAGCTCGATCCCAATGATATACGCATCAAACCAGAGCGTAACTTCTCAGACGCGCGTGACTATGCGGAGGCAATCCGCTTCAAGCCAATCAGTTAAACGACATCTTGGTATTATGGGAGCTAGCGGAAAATATTCGAGCTCAGCATTGAAACTGTTTTAAGTTTTACTAACCACACGTTTTTCAATAATTTCAACTACACGCAAAATCGCACAAGTGCTGACTGATTTAGTGAGCCAAATTTATGCATAAGCCATAAATGGTGAAGCTAAAATCTATACTTTTGTGCACTCTTAAGATGTACTCGTATTTACTTACATATGTATATTTAGTGCAGAAAATTTTTTTTAAATTATGTATTGTGATTATATTTGTATGTAGTAGTATTGATGTCAAGAGAAATAAATGGACTAACTTTGTTGAGTACTTAAACATTGAACGCCTGGTATTAGTTTGATTCCTACTTTCCTCTAAAGAAAATGAATTGTGTGCTTCTCGTGGTTTTGGAGACATTAAACAATGTAACAATCGCCCCTATCCCGATTTTTGGAACGACCGTCGTTAGTCGAAATTTGAGATTTTCATTGGCATTATGAGGCAACCAATGACATAATTTACTACAAATTTTTATTCCTATTATCCCTTCGAAATGAAGAAGTATTGAAAACGTATTAAAATCTGTCGTTAATGTTTTTGTTTACGACATAATTCAATGAACGACTGTCGATGCGAATGACTTACGACAACCAGAATAGGGGTGAATATGCAAAAGGCACTTCGCGATGTATCAAGATGGTCGCGATGCGTTGTGGCCTCTGCGTCAATTCGGAGAAAGTGAAACTTGTTCTCTTTGCGAGAAGATACAAAACACCGTTACTGAGTCCGAATACGGACGGTTCTTAAACTTTAAGAATAAAGCAAAGCTCTAAGGCGCAATTCGCGACAGAAAACTGAGCTGGAAGGAGAACATAGTCCAGCGTTATGAGAAGGCGTATGTGACCCTTTATTCGTGATGTGTATTACTGAAATTTATTTATATTTATAACGTACTTCATTTTTTTTCAACAGTATATAGTACGCAGACCAAAAAAACAGTACAATACTATACATTATAGTACGGTTGGCAACCCTAGGGCCAAGGTGGTAGTTTCTAAGGATCGGATAATCCTAAAAAGGATGACCAGCGCCTTAGTCTTGACCTTGGGGCTGTGTCGGAGCCATATCCGCCATACTTAAAGGTATAATCTATATATTTAATACGCGAATGGATTTTTTTCCAGGCCATCAGATCTGCACCGTTCGTTCGATTTTCAAAAATGAGGTATAAAATTAAAGTTGACAGGTAACAAGATCAACGGAAATAAGGTCAATTGACTTTACTTCCCACCCTGGTGCGAAATAAAGTCAATTTACAATAGGCATGTTTTATTCAACCATCACAAGCAAATAGCTAAATCTTGGTCAAATAAAACGAAATTAGCTTATTTCCTATGTTAGCCTAATTTTTACAGTTATTTGACTGCAAATAGTGTCAAAGTAAGTTTTTGCCTCTTTCTGATTGCCTGAAGGAGAAAATTTCTGATGCTGAATGGCAGTGCCTCTTGTTCAATATACAAGCCAAGATAGCTTTTCATAAGCCAATATAATTATGTTGGGTAAGTCCTCCATACAAAATAAGCTAATAGCTTAAATTTCTGGACAAATAAAACACGGCTAGGTATTACCTTTTCAAAAGCGAAATAAAATCAACAAAAATTTTGGAAATAAAGTCATTGACCCTATTTCCTCATTCAAATGGAAATAGCGTCAACAATGCTTAAAGTATATCGATTCATAGAAAAAAATGTTGTTCTTACAATAAACATTTCTCCGTAAGTGTTGTTTTTTAATAGCTGAAAAAGGTTATTGCCAAATCCTCAGTGTTGTGATATTAATCCACACACATTCATGAACTAACACCAATTGATTTTATTGAAAAAATTTAAATTACGAATATGTAAAAAACGATGCGAAAAACTAAACGCCTGCGCACAGCTGGAATACGAGAAATATTTGAAGAAAGAGTGTCGAAATGATCCATTACTTGCAAAAAATGTTTCGTTTCCACAAAAATAAAGCGAACACTATTAAATTGAAGAAACAGTCCATGTCCAAAAACCCCGGAGGAACACTGAAAGAATTCTGTGTTTTAAATTAGCATATTTTGAACGAATTCGGAATGTCTAAGGTGGAAAAGAAACCAACTTTTCTATAAGGAAACAATTATAGAAAAAGAATTTTCTTACACTGTATTCATGTCTCCGCCAGCAATTTGTGACATCATTTAAAAGCAGCTAAGGAGAATGACGACACTATTTATTAGATGGCACATTCAACGAGCCAATATGCCAAAATGCGGGTATAAACAATTATTGATTATTTAATATCGGAACCGAGATCATATAAGTTAATTGATTGGTTTTCACACACTTTTGAAACACAAATTATATGCTTTTTTACTGCAGACAAGTTGTTGCCCCAAAACACAGCAGAAATCTTCCAATCAGGGCTGCCAACTATCCTTAGTTATGAGGTGCCATATTGAGGATAAAAAAGTGCCAAAATGTGCCAAATAGAAAAATAAAAGTGCCAAAAAAGGTGTAATTCATTTTAATCATTCTTATTTAGCAATAAAATAAAGCCACATTTTCAAAACAAAAGTGCAATGATAAAATAAGATAAACCAGTTGAAAAGCCTTTATAAATTAGAAAATTTTAGTTGAGAAAAAGAAGTGCACGCAAAGGATTTCACAAAAATGTATTGAAATGTAACTTTTTCTACAAAAGTGCCATTTTGGCCAAATTGAAAAATTAAGTGCCATTTGAAGTAAAATAGGGACAAATGGCACGGTTTGAGCCAAGTTGGCATCCCTGCTTCTAATAACTTACAAATATAAAAAATGTGAAATATCGAGGGCTGGAGTTCATTAATACCCTCTATCTGCAATTTGCACAAAAACTAATTTGTGATTTTTAAANGCAAAGGATTTCACAAAAATGTATTGAAATGTATTTTTTTTTTTTACAAAAGTGCCATTTTGGCCAAATTGAAAAATTAAGTGCCATTTGCTGCTTCTAATAACTTACAAATATAAAAAATGTGAAATATCGAGGGCTGNTTGAGCCAAGTTGGCATCCCTGCTTCTAATAACTTACAAATATAAAAAATGTGAAATATCGAGGGCTGGAGTTCAATAATACCCGCGGGGCCGCGGCGTAGCGTGACGTGGTGTGCGCCGGTCGCGCGCGGTGTCGGGTCAAAGAAATTTAAGCAGGTTNTTTGTGAAAAGTGTGCAGATAGAGGGTATTATTGAATATAAGCCCTCGATGTTTAAAATATATAAAAATTTTATTTCAACATATACAAAAAATAAATCTACCTGCGTTACAGCACGGCGGAAAGGGGGGGCCAGGGGGCCGCGGCGTAGCGTGACGTGGTGTGCGCCGGTCGCGCGCGGTGTCGGGTCAAAGAAATTTAAGCAGGTTTTAGTTTGCAAAAAAAAATATAATATGGGTTACTTACAAAGGAGTGTTAAGCGATCTTTAGCTTGAACATTTAAAATGTTTTTGCGATTTATCAAGAGCGTTTCCACCTGTTTAAAATGTCAAATTCAAATTTGTTGAAATGGTATATGAATTATTTAAATATGGGAATTAATTTTATAAGGCTTTATTTTTTGTACTAATTTCAGGGGGTTGCCACATGTTTAAAAAATCATCATCATCATCATTTAATTCAAATATGTATCAGAACGTCAAATGAAAGACATTAAAGAAGATTTTAGATTGAATCATTTGAAGAGGATTGCTACATGTTTTAAAATTTAGTTAACAAGTTATATGAAGTATTAAAATATGAGTTCAAGTAAAAAGATTTCGGAAGGCTTTAGGTAGAAAATAATTTTGATTAGAGTTGCCACCTTTTCGAACAGCTATTTGGCACACTGATCGCCTAAAACTGAATTTTTTTTTAGTTTTTGAATGTTTACGCCATGTGAATTTACTAGTACTTGTTATTATTAAGAGCTCATTCAAGTTACATATGGGGCATTCCAAAGTGACGAGTGGGGCATTTTAACTCATTTTTGCTAAAACTTTTAGTAAATTCTCTTTAATCATTGATTTGTCAAGTATTAAACTTTTAGCACTTGAAGTCAGATATCAGTTTAATACAAAACTGATAATGTATAAAATTTAATTATATAACTTTCACAGAAATTACACATTTTCCAACCAGCTTTCTCGAATGTAGTTAGAGAATGTAGTACCATTTTAGCTTTATACATTTAAATCTTAAAATTAAAAAAAAACTTATTTTTGCTCGTGACGGGTGGTACCAGTTACCTTTGAGGACACATAGTATCGTTAGTAAAATGAACACTGCTGATTTCATGTGTATATTTATTATATTTTAATAAAGGGGGGCCTCATTTAAAAAATGGGAAACTTGAGAATTTGTATGTTACGTTAAAAAATGCACATTTGCTGTGACGGCTGGGACATCCAATAAGCACTTTTTTAAACGCTTATAACTTCTCACCATAAATGTGTTTTTCTAATAACTTACTATTATTGTAAAACTTACGAATTGTTCTTTATTTTTGGATAATTATTTTTTGCATTGCCATCTTTAGTAGATGAGGAATGTCTTGAAAACTTAATGCAAACATATTACATTATATCATACTAGCAGACCCGGCGAACTTCGTCCCGCCCAAAATTTTTATATATTTTATTGAAACTTTTTGGTCCAACATTTTCACCAACAATTCACGTTTAACGATTTTCATTGGCACATTTGTCTGCTAAGATTAAGGTTTGGTGGTCATTTGCCGCTTTAAATAACCTAAGGAAAGTGTTATATCCGTTCTTGAAATTCTCCAGTTGTGCGGCATTTCATAGCACGGTTATTCGCAAAGCGAAATAAATTTTTTCCTCTTCACTCCCTGGCGGCAACAATGACCCGGTTCTATAGTGAATGTCCTAGAAGCTTTACAGTATAGTAGTGGAAATTTCAAAAGGGTGCGAATCATTGTTCTACAGAAATGCAATAT
>NW_016184376.1:0-5243 GCF_001687245.7 Rhagoletis zephyria | reverse complement strand
GTTTGCCACAAATCGTCAAATCAAACGCACTTCCGCATTTGTGTTTTTTGTTCGAACGCTGAGCCTCAATCCATTCATATTTTAGTCTGTTGTATGGCCCCAAATGCGCCTACAACATGAAGAAGTAATACGTATATATCACTCGAGAAGGAAAATAATTTTTTAAACGATGTATCCTTGCACGTTGAAGGTTCTGCCGCTATTGTAACCTGAAGGCATCGCCAAATTTAGATCAATTTAATTTACATATTAGCCGTTTATTTTGAAAATGGCATAAGTCACCTTACAGCTCTTGTGCTTAAATGGCTGGTAACTTGTAACTGAAAGCGTTGATTATTCGTTCAACTTCATCAACCAAAGTGTAAAGGTTTTGTCAATAGTTTATGACGATATAGCGATTATTTGTAAATGCATTCGGTTACAAGTAGCCGGTCGTTTAAGCGGTACGAAGTGACTTATGCCACTTTCAAAATAAACGGCTCATATATCGCGTAAAAAAGCCCGCCTAATGCATAATCCAAAATATTTTTTTTGTGTGTCACAGTTCATGCTAAATATTTGGCCAGTGACAATGCTTTTCGTGCCAGTTTGGATAAGGCTTGTTTGCAACGTCCAACCCTTCCCGACTTTTTTTATTTGAACTTATTTTGTTTCAATGTATACACTGATGCCAGAAATATTTTATGTACGGAAATATCAACTCGAAAACAAAGTCCCCTCTCATTATCGATTAAAATCTGTAAGACGAGCCCAACGTCAAAGAGAGGGGAAGCAATTGTTATACACAGAAACATTTATAGAATTACATATACATTTCCAAAAAGAAACCATTTTTAATATATAGTGAAAACTGAAATGGTATGATGGTATGGTTCATGATCTTTATGAAGAGAAATCCTAATTCGAAAAGAGAAGGCAAATTAAAATTCCTATCTGTGTATAATTTCGCTTGTTGGTTACACATTGCTTAACAAAAAATTATTGTTTAATTGCTCTGAATGAATAAAAGATATAGAAATGTAAAAGTTAAAATTTCTAGAGGATTTGCTTTAGTCATGAAATGGAAGAGAAAAAAGTATAAAACAAGAGGCTTATCAAATCATTTAAGAATAAATGCTCTTTATTAAGAGCCCTATAAAGCCAACTGTTCTTCGAACTAAGAATTCTGTGCTATCCGGGCAGGCTCTTTAATTTAATCAGAGAATATATTTTCTTTACAAAATTTACCTAATAGATCCTCAAAAATTAAACTGCTGTTGAAATTTGTAAAATTTGAATGGCAAATTTTCGGTAAGAAATAAGTGAGTGGACAAATAACGGCCAAAATGGCTGAATATATATAGAAATGGCTCATATATATGGAAAGAATACCAACCTGGATCCATCACTGTAGCTTGGGCATTTTGTGCGGTATTTGTCGTCGGCACAAATGTTTGGTCTGATACATGCATATACAAATTTTAACAATAAAGCAATAATAAAGGAACAAAGTAGTACATACTTAGTTGCACTAATGACTTCTATATATGTAGCTCTACGTAAATGAGACAAACTCCGGCCCTTCAAGAGAAAGTATTTACAATTTAAGGCAATCAATTGAAGATGAAAATAGATGGTAATGCAGTAGACAACCAAGCTGCATTTAAGGCTTTCACCAGTCATCTTGTTATTTCCATACTAGTTTGGTAATGCAATTACGTTGATAAAACATAATACACTTGTTCTTTTCTCTATATTTGGGCCACAAAGGAGTATCTGAACATTTGACAAGAAAAAGCTCAGGCCAGATACCCCTTTGCCCTTGACCAGTCATACCACTCTCACCTTTAGTCGTCGAGACTAGCGAGCCCTCGAGATGCTGTCGGTGCAAAACCCATTTTACTTTCAACGTAAGAAGGTCCAACTTCCTTGGAGCAGACGGGGGTTGTAAATAACTTCTAGGGCTGACTGGTCACTTCTTATAGTTTAAGCAACTCAAAGTGATTGATAACCCCATTTGCCATTCTGAAGATGAGAAGGACCATTGGAACACTGCTTGTGTCTTTGCACAGATTCGGCAATGGGGCTTTGGAGGAGATATGCCGGGCGACTAATACCGGAGCTCCGTGTTTCTAGGTCCAGGCTGAGGAATATACGGGATACTACTTAATGAAAAGTTTTTGCTTTTAAATAACATGAATAACGCAACATTTGTTATACACATTTAGCTTCCACTATCACCACTTAACAATTTCAATTCTTAACACCCTGTATCTGTCAGTGGNTCAATGCCGCGACTATAATTGAATGTGACATGTGACTAATCTGCATGACGGCAGTACGACGCGGTAACTAGCCGCCATTTGCGGCATACAGCAGAATCAGCAGCCCAAGTACAAGCAAGCAACAACATCTGCGCGAACAGCAGCAGCAGAAATCGTCAATATCTAGTTGCCAGTTAGCAGTTGTTGGCCGCCGACAGTTGTGGCGAGAGACCAATATGACCGCAAAGATGACACAAGCTCGATATGATCTTTTTGCGTTAAATTTTATAGGCGGCTGTTGTAGTCATCACAAAAGTATCCTAGCATGGTGAGTAAGTATGGTGGTTAGTTGTGAATGCTGCGGTGTAGCCAGGTCAGGGTTATGTTGAGCACCGATATTGCATGCATGTACAACACTTAAACGGCTGATTATTATTTATTGGACATGATGAATGTACGATGCGCCTAGCACCAGCACACCAAAGAGGCGCAACTGCCAGTTTTTAAAAATTAAAAAAAAAACGATCCAAATTATTCTCCAACTAGCAAATACCGGGCGAGCTTTTCACTGCGCCTTAAAAGCATTTTTATATTGTTACTTCCTCCCAAAACTCTTATGGCCTCATTCATAGAAAATAAAATAGATTTAAAGAGCTTAATGAAGGGAGATTTTCAAACAAATTTATTATTTATTTAGATAATAGGTAGAGTATCGACTTTTTCCTGGGAATTTAATTTATGATCTTATAACTCTTATTAATTTAACTGAATTATATTTTTCAAATAGGTGGCAACCCACTACAAAAATATTTTCGACAGAAAACTTTTTTAAACCTCTTTAGTTTGACACCAATATTGTAATATTCAATTTAATTTATCAAAAAATTTTCAAACAGGTGGCCACCTCCCTAAAAATATTTACGACAGTAAATTTTCCTAGACCTCTTTAGTTTCATACCAATATTGTAATATTCAATTTAATTTATCAAAAAGTTTTCAAACAGGTGGCAACCTCCCTAAAAATATTTACGACAGTAAACTTTCCTAAACCTCTTTAGTTTCATACCCATATTGCAACATTTGATTTATCTTATTAATTAAATTAGATTAACATTTTCAAACAGGTGGCAACCTTAGACAAAATTTTTTTAGGCTAGAAGCCTTCTTAAATTTCTCTATTTTGACAGCCACATTGTAATATTTGATTTATCTTATCAATTAACCTAAACTGCAATTTTCAAACAGGTGGTAACTCTGTAATTTTTTTTCTATATTTTAAGTTAGACTACAAGCAATGCATCGGTGAAAACTGCATTAGATTCCATGAATTAGTTTTCGAATGATGCTCCTCCAAACATACAGACAGACAGACGCACATAGATAAAATAACGAAAACGTGCTGAATGAAGTCAAGTCCACTGAAAAGCTGTTTTCCCTTAAGAATTAGTTTATTTGCTAACTGGGTAGCAACACATTTACTCCTATTCCCTTCAACACCAAAGTCATATATACCCGACTGCCGTAGATGTCGTAGCCATTGCTCTGGCAGCAATAAATTTTGGCAGTTTTGATTAAAATTGTCAATTTCCCATCTCCGCCCGCCATAAAGAGTAACGTCCGTAGGAAAAATATTGTTCCTAATTTGAGGATAAATGCAAAAAAAAAGTATTTCATTGAAATGATGTAAGACCTAGAGTTGTGTGTTCTATCCGGATTTTTTGACTACCCGCATAATTCGCATATTCGAAGTCCTGAATAAAAAAAAACCGAATAGTACCTACATAATTATTTATGTATATGGGACATTCTACGGCAACCGAATTATGAAAATTTACGCCGCGTTGATTTGGGGATAACGCGAACTGACATTCGTTGACAATCGAAAACGCAACGCGCTTCAATTTAGGGACGCCAGTTAGAGAGCCAATTACGAATTGTGGAACCGTCGTATTAGAATATTGATGCCCCGTACTCATTAATATCCGATCGATGAGAAGTTTCTTCTTTAAGCAACTCTGAACTCTCATCGTGCATATCACAAGGCTATTAGTTTGAGGTTTCGTTCGTTTGAGCAGTGGGCTCCAAAGTGCCTTTTGTGGATGGTTCAATGTTGGTGTCTCCAACTGCGCCTTGCCACGGCGAGGTCGATGAGCAGAGGTTGAGATTTTCGACTGTTCGTCTCATCGTACGTCTTCTCCGTCGGAGCGTGCGCACAAATAATACGGATGTTGTTTCCTAGTTTCCTAGTTTCTCTAAGCCATCCATCAGTTGGATAGAGATACATTCCATAAAAAGACTGGACGG
Organism: Rhagoletis zephyria; assembly: GCF_001687245.7. Lineage (NCBI taxonomy): Eukaryota > Metazoa > Arthropoda > Insecta > Diptera > Tephritidae > Rhagoletis > Rhagoletis zephyria. The sequence goes on along the minus strand of NW_016184376.1, from coordinate 696 downwards.
ACGGGACATTCCAGATGCATAGTCGTAGAGCGTAGTCCTTGATTCGTGTGAGTGTACATTCAGAATTTTTCTCGGCAGGGTCTCTCTAAGAAGATATACATGTGCCTTTATTTGCTGCTGTTTTTCAATCAGCTACTTAGCTGCAGCAAACACTTGCTGCGACTTCTAAATCTATAAATCAACATCTCATATCGCAAGATTCGCTTGTTAACTGCCAAAAATGTGTTAATGATGTACGAGCCATGTTGTACGAATTTATCTTTATGGCATTTGCAAAAAAACGTAACGATAATATATTTGCCAAATACATGCAAACTTCGCCATTCTGACTTTATTTTCATATTCTCTATATAGGGGCTAGCCCCAAAAATTTTCGTTTCTGCATAATAATTGTGTGGGTACATATCACCATTCCAGCGTCTCAATTTGCTGAAGTTAGCATTAGACTACATATTTCATTTATTAACCAGACACATGAATTTATTATTATTATGAGTACCCGTTCAGGTTATATGTATATTTATTAGGAGAAATGCAAAATAACATACATACATTCATATGCAAAATATTTATTTTTGAACAGAACATTTTTGGCCTTTACTTGCATAAATAAGTGAGAGAATGCTTTTGATAATAAATATTGATGCTCATAAAATATATTTGGAAAACGCAGAAAGGTGTTCTGCGCAAAAATAC
>NW_016184374.1:0-5243 GCF_001687245.7 Rhagoletis zephyria | reverse complement strand
TAACTTACATCATCCTCTTTTAATTCAAGCACCGAAGACAAATCCCATTCTGTGGTTGGCAAGGGCTGCGAAATAAAGCGAGCTGCAGTCGCAACCGCTGGTATAGCATGTTTCTGTAGCGACACGACCTCCCATAAAGAGCTATCTAAAGCGTTGGATTTTGTGGGATCGCGCTCTTCCATGATAAATGGGTCACGGGAAACTTAATAATATAAAAAATGTATATGTTTAAGTAATTTGGTATAATTTATATAATTCTTCTCGATTATTATGTAGTACCTTCAATAGCGTCTTGTGCGCATATAAGTCGTTTTAGGCCGGAATGGCGTAATATCAAGTTGCCAATGAAATGTAAAATAATTATAGCATCTTGTGGCGGCGCAATTATGCTAAGTCGTGCCAGACGCTTAACAAATGCTGCTACCAAATTTTCAGGTAGATGTGTAGAGCTTAAAAATATATCCGCCAGATAAAACAAACGTGCCTTAAATTTTGTGTGGAAAATTTCTGGCTCAAACATAGAATACAACTTCTCATATATATTTGGATATGTAATATTATGCTTCTGTATGAGAGTGAAAATGCCTTGCAATGCTAGTAAGCTGACTGGACCACCTAAATTAAAAATTTCAATATGTGTTCTTTTTTTATTAATTCGAAATTTGATTTGATACCGCAATCAAGTGAATCCATAAGAAAATCCGTCAGCAATATAGGTTTATCCAAATGAGGCAAAATTCGTTCCAACAATACGATAAGCATTTGTCTGTGCACTGGCTCCTGTATTCCATCAGTCCATTGCATCATGCAAAGCCATACTTTATTAATACATTTTCGAGTTTGTACATAGTCGAAGCTTTCAAGTTGTGATGATACTCCAACAGGTTCTGTGATGCATAATAACTTTCGCTCATCTTGCACATCTTTTGTTACAGGCAACGCATTTATGAGCTCCAAATAATTCAGAGCAAATATTTCGTTAGAAAAGGCGGTACGTGAGGCTAGAGGCTGCATCAACTTCCAACTATAGAACACAAAATCTAAATATTCGGCATATTCATTGAAACGTTGTATCAGAGCACTTTGTGACTTTATTGGTGAAATAAGTTTTTGAAGAATACTTCGCAGACGATGCTTTTGAAATTTGCTAGGCTCATCTGACTTTTCTAATGGATAGTTTCCTTCAGCTGCCAACAATTTCATGCTTGACACCAAAGCTTGTGTTGCTTCAACAGATTTTTCATGTTCGAAAGAATTAAGTATCAAATTCAGAGACTCTTCGTAGCGTTGTCGTAACCATTCGCGATATTTCGTTTCAGGACCATCATCTAATATAGAAAATTTTGAAAAACTCACAGATTAAGTATTTATTAATCATGCGATACCTTTTGGCTTGAGGGGCGCATTATCAATGCACATTTCCCGCCTCTTTAATAATTCCACAAATATCACTTCCAAAGTCAGAACAGCAGCAGTAATTGACCGTTTTTCTCGAACACAATTCTGAAGGATGAAGCAAATTAATTTATATTTAGCTAAATGCTTACCTATTACATTACATATATCAACATATTAGGCGGAAATAAATCACTCAGTATTTGGTTTCCTTCCTCACCTGAAAATGCTCGATAATATCGACCAGATTATTAGCATGGCGTCGTGAATTAAGGAAATCATTGGCCTTTGCACGCAACTCCTTCGATATCTGGCTGCGTATACCACTGGGATTTGTAATCGATGAGGCTGCACCTACAGCCGTGGCCATGTTTGAAAGCGAGACAGCTGGTAATTACTTGAGCGAAGACTTTAATAATACGTATTCCTAATATTCTACAAAAGGTGCTGTTTAATAGGAGATTGCGTTGTAAATTTCTTGCACAACAAAGTAGCGAAAGAAATATGATTGTAAAAAATAGGTTCAGCCACTTGATCAGCTAACGTGAAGGAAAAGGGGAAAAATCATGGCCGATTCGAGGAGCAACAACAATTTTATCTAAAAATGTGGTGCCATACTTGCTGTTATTTGTAAAGCTGAAGGTAAATAATTTTATTTGCTGCGACGTTGCGTTGATCCGTTGTTGCGTTGACGACGTTGAAAAATTTGCTGTTACACACCTTGCGTTGTAACGCTCATTGTTTTGTAAACAAAAAACAACTGATAAGCATATCCACAAATGTAATTTCAAATGTCAATGCATGAACGCAATAGAAAAGCAGCGAGCTGGTTTACTTTTGACGGCAACCGCGTTAACGCATTCGTAACGGCGTCGTCTGTAACAGCTGTCATACAAATACACGTGTTCAACTTTATTTGACATTTACGGCGAGACGCATTTGCCGGCGAACGTATGTTGTGTATCTTCGCTTTAAGAAGACTTTTATTTTTTATTTTCAGTAACTCAAAGTGCCTTTTTAAGGAATTGTAAATAACGCGAGTACATTTTTACTCTTCACGGCTTTTAGTTTCATATTTCATCCCGTTATACTTTGAGTTAATTTCAATGTCGCCAAAAGACAAGATTCGAGCTTTTCAGGCTTTTCCACCAAACTAAACGATGTCTACTCTGAAGGATTCTGCAAAATGAAAAAAAAAAACCTGTCAAACAACAAAAATGTGAGAAATCTCGCAAACCGCACGGTATCCGATAAAAATTACCCTTCGCAATTTTTGTGGGATCACGCACGCGAGATTTTGCACCACGTGAAGGCGGCCAGTTAATCTGGCAACTACCATTTTGTAATGACATTTTAGAAGTCAACACGTTTTGCGAAGCCCAGGTGAAAACAGTACGTCTCCAAGTACAAAACGTAAACAAATACCATCAAAACAAAAAATGAATTTGGCCACGGACTTTAAACAAATCCCAACACGGGCAACATTAGCATTACAACGGAAAAATCAAACTAGTGACTTTCAAGCACTCATATTTGAAGATCCCACAAAACCTCTGCCCCCGACAAAGGACAATACATTGGAGATACCACAGAATCCCGATGGGGTTGTTACCAAAAGAAGCAAATCTAAAGATGAACCGGAGGAATTCGATATGAAGAAAGCTCGCAATGAAGTACTTCGATTTGCTATGAACAACCAGCGAGTTATCAAAAACAAAAAGAAAATGGAAACATTCCAACTTATCAAAATGGGGGCAAAGCCACCAAAGAAAGAGTATAAAAACTACAAAGAGCTATTAGGCGAACGTAAGCGTTTAAAGCAAATTCGGGAAGAGCGTAAGAAATTCCATCAGTTGGGCAAAAATCAGACAGGTGCTGCTTCTGTGAAATGCCGGAGTAAATCAAAGATGAAGAAACAGCAAAAGAAACGTGCTCCTGTAACCGCAATAGACCAGAATTATGGTGTTGTTAAGCCAAAATTAAAGAAAAAGAAATGAAATATGAAATAATTTCAATAAAGTGAAAATTGTATATGTAATATTGTAATTTTTTATGTTAATGGAAGGCACCAAGACAAATTTTCCTTAGTTATCGGAAGCGTTTTCTGAGAAATATAGCGCAAGTGAAAAACTTAAATATTCAAATAGTTATCAAATATTTTCGCTTATTGTAACCTGACAATGGTCCAAGGATAATAGTCTTGTCCTGAACTCCACTAAGTCATATGTATTACCAATTTCAAAGAAGAAACTTAATATTACTGCCATACCCCTTTTAGTTATTGGTAATATGTAAACCATTACAATTTGTAGATAAAATCACCAATTTGGGCTTTATAATTAACCCGTCTTTGACCTGCACTGATCACATAAATTGTATGGTACTCTCAGAAGTCTACACCAAAATGCAGTAATTACTAGTAAGCGTTTTTTGTTAATAACTTTTGATCAGGTAAAAAAGTGAATTTCCGGATTCTTGTTCCTGGAGTCCAGGCGCGTTTAATAGTACCCTCATTCCTAAATTTTGAATAATTTGGGGGTTGACAGCCCACCTAGGTAATTACCCTAATGTTCTCTTCATACATACCAATTTTTGTTGTACTAAACAAGAACACAAATCTTATTGTACTAATGTAATTCTTTGCTGATAAATAAATATTAAAATAAACAAAGAGTTCGATGAAATTAATCGATTGTATTTTACATGACACTAAAGTTCGATTCCATTATTTCTAATGCATCTCTGCAAAATTTTCAAAAGTCATTATTCAGCTGTGATTACGTGAACTGGATTTTATTTTTAGCGAGTGCAAAATATTGCCAAAATCCTTAAATTGTTTAAAAGGAGATAATGTTCCGTCACCCGTGTTCTCTGTGTACAATTGCCCGTCGGGGATATACCCAGGCAGCAGGAGTGAAAACCCCACAAAGCTCCAGTAGCAGTGCCAGTGTCAACGCTAATGTGCCTGGCTTAAGCAGCAAAATTGTAAAGCCATCATCTACACCATTGGGTCCCGGCGCTTCTCACACTAGTGAATATAAGGTCCCAGAGTACTATTCCTTCAACCGTTTTAGTTATGCCGAAGCTGAAGTAGAAATTGCGAAGTACCGTCTGCCACAACCCTCGGCAAACAAAAAGTGAAATGTGTGGCCGTTGTACGAAAACGGAAGAAATTGCGAAAATAAAGTCTTAATTATTTAAAATTAAATTTTATTCATTGTGTACAAACTATTATTAATGTTATGAAAGTATGTGAATTGAAGTTTATACAATCATCTCCAGTTCACGGGCATAGAAAATAGCTTGCTCTGCCAACTCAACAGATGGTAACGCTTCTTTGGGTTTTGCAACTTTTTCTACGAAATTGTAAACACCATCGGAGCCTAAATTCCAGTTTCGTTNTGACTTTTCAATGCAAGCACCGATTTCGTCACGCACGGTATTAAGCAGGATGTCCATAAAATGATTATAAATTTCCGACGGTGCTGAACTCTACAAACGTAAAAATAAAATTTTCTTAGTACCTACATACAGTATTATTCGACGCAATGTACAATATTAGCGAATACCTTTGCCTGGAAAATTTTATTGTATCGTCCCTCCATTATATATTGTTCCAAAGCTAAAATTGGACGAATATATTTGTTATTCTGAATTGTATCTGCTGACAAAAGTTCTAATTCGGTGTGGAATTCAGAAACTCGGTTTACTGAAAGCAAGTATAGTAGATTTATACCCAGTAATTTGTACATATTCTCAGACTCGCCAATTTGTTGCCTAAAATTTAACGAATTATTAGAAGTATAAATAATTTCTTTTTTATCAGTTTAATTTTACGTACTTATAGT
>NW_016184372.1:0-5243 GCF_001687245.7 Rhagoletis zephyria | reverse complement strand
TGCTAGTTGATGCGCTTAATTGTTGTTGGCAATGCTTTCTATTTTCTGATGGTTGTTGTTGTTTTTTGTATACATACATAGCTACCGAGCGGCTAATGAAACATTATTGAATTTCGCATATTTTTCGACCTACAGCTTTTCTCGGCTGTTTGGTTTTCAATAATTTTGTGTTTTCAGTGTTGCCATTTTGGTGCTTTTGGAGCTAGATTTAACTCATTATTTTTCTATTTAGCTCGGAAAATTGGGTTTTAGCTCCTAACTCTTTCTTTAGCTCTGTTCAAATTTATCTAAAAATTTTTTAGCTCCAGAAAGTTTTAGTTGTATTTGGTATATATAAGCGAAAAATTTAAGCGTTGATAAAATAGAAAATTTCGAGATGCAGTGTATCCACCATAAACTCTTGGATCTAGGTTAAAGAATTCAAAAATTAATTAGGAGAAAATACCTTTTCCGATAGAGTGGATTTGGTTTTACCTTACTAATTTTACCTTTAAGGAGAGCTGGAAGGAAGTAAAACTTTCCAGAAGAATTATGCGAAAATATTATTCAATTCAGTTTTAAAAGATTTTTTCAACACTTAAACTTATAAAATTCGGTGTTTTTATTAAAATTGCAGAAAATGTAAAAAAGAACCTTAGTCAATAAGTGCACAACCTGTACAAAAATATGTAGCTCTTCATTTTAGATACTTTATTTAGCTCTTTTTAGCTCTTTTTTCGACCATTTTAGCTTCAAACGAAATTTTTCTCTGGCAACACTGATAACTGTGTATGTACCTACATACATATCTACATATATAAATGCATGCGTGCAGTCCAATTTTTGTAGGCTTTCGCGAAAGTTTTAATTTGAGAACACATGCAGCCCAAATTAGCGCCACAAGCGTTGCCAAGCGAATTATCTTTTTATGTAGAAATGAATTTGTGGATTTTTACGTCTTAAATTAACGCAAAATATTTTTATTTTCCATTTGTTCCCTATAAAAAATGTGAGGACCAGGTGATTGCATGCTGACCTGGACCACTTCAAACGTAAAAAACTGATATATGTATGTATGTGTTGAACACCACCACTTCGTGGCCCATCGGCAATATGGTTCGGTTGCCGAATGTGAATATTATTAAGCGAATTTTAAGAACAAGCATTTTAAATAATAGATTTTACTATCTAAATTAAAAAAAACACCTTTAAAAGTTATCAGATATTCGGTTTATACAAATCTTATGAAGTTCCAGTCCACGGTCCAAAAGGAATACTTTTCTAGGTGGTCCCATCTTATGCAGCGTTCGACCAGAGTTGGTCAGATCCAATAACATCGCAATGCCAATTGCAATGTAACCATATTTGCGGCATATGTTCGGACCATTTTAGTTACTAGTGTTGGTTGCAAGGTAGGGTGGTCCTGAAAGAGTATTTAACCTAGTCCAACTTTTTGCAGGGTTACTTGTGTGCCGTGTCTGTGTGTGTGTGTGTGTTTGGGCATATTTTAATAATCTGTTTTTCAGTAGGCATAAAAATAGTAGCCGCATAGTGTTGACTTCATCGCCTGGCGGTGTGGCGCCGTATTGTCGGTTTGATGCCAACAACAAAAGTAAATTAAATGACACTAAAAAAAAGAAAATCTTAAAAACATACAAAATATCGAATTGTTAAGTTTTCATGCGGCCTAATGAGTATTGAAAAAAATTTGTGCGAAAAAATATGATTTTTCATATGGAAAACGACCACTACTGCCACCAAAGGTGTTGTGGTCGATGGTTTGCGTAAGTGTTTACTTACATAAATAAAAAAAAAATGGTAAAAAAATATGGATATAAAAAATGCGCATTTCTTTTCCACTAAATGCGTACATTATTTTGATGGTGTTATTGAAGCAAATTTATGTATGCCTTTTTTGTTTTTACAAATATCCAAACAAGTGTGTTAAGTACGTTTGTTTGCTCTTGCCTTTTGATACACATTTTTTCCGGGCCAAAGCTGCTGGAAAATTGTGTACATCAAAATTAATTTCTTCTGACACATTTTGATGTGTTTTAATTATGCTTGTAAGCTTCTGATTATTTGTGAGTAAACATTTGCAATTTTCAATATGCTGTGCTTTTAATAATTAATTTTAAAACCTTTTAGCGAGTAAAGGTAAATATATTTCTTGACTTCGCAGAGGTGAAAAATTGTTAGTAAATCATGTTAAAAAATAGAATGTAACTAGTCCATTGAATGTAAAGTTCGAAACGTGGCTTATTGAGTCCCTTAACAAAGAGCTACACATACATATGTATATATAAACGGCGCCCTCTGTGGTGTAGTGGTTAGAAGTACGCACAAGCATTCCTCAGGGCCTGGGTTCAAGCTAAACAAAACAGTTTTTTTTTCTAATAATTAGCGACGCCCCTGCCAAACCTCCGAGTGTATTTCTGCCATAACACCTTGCCACACGGTTTAACAAATGCTATCATAGCCGTCGTTCTCTCAAAGAAAATATAAACCAACATCGTCCTAATTCGGCCAGAAAACATCAAAGTTTTTGGTGAAGTGATTATTGAAGATCGGGGGTAGTATACCGTGAAATGAAAACAACATCGGCAATATTGCTCAAAATACGACTGCGCCAATTAGCGGCCTGATTGTAAAAAGAAATTCGTCAAATATTGTAATCAATATCTAAAAAGGTGAGGAATCATAGATCTATGCCAGTGGTGGGCACACTCACGTTATCACACATGACCCTTGTGTTCGAAGTATTGCTGATGAGGAGCAGTCGGACGCCAAACTTCGTTCGCGCTAAGAACCAGTTTATAGTGCCCATGTGAAAACTTCGCTGAGCTTAGCAGAGTTTTGGTGGTCAGTTTTAAGTACTTGCATATGTATGTATATAGAAATGGCCACCACTGAGCTATACATCTGACCTGAAAACCAAACAACAATTAAAAAAGTAACTTCTTTCTTCATCATTACTCGTCATATAGTAACTGTACTATTAGAGGAAAGTGGGATGGTCAATTGTAATAGTATAGACACGTGATTCTACTTGTCTGCCAGTAGCTATTTCTGCTATTCGGAAAAAATATTAAAAAAAAAACTATAAACATTTCTCTCTACGGAACTCCGAATTAAAAGACTTTTTCGGCATACCGTTCAGATCATATATCCAAAGAATCCTTGTTTTTTCCTGTTCAATGAAAAAAACTGCATACTTGACGTTTTAAGAAGCAGTTTTTCAACGCTTTAATAGCTTTTGTGGTCATCGAAAAGCGTTGGCTTCAATTAGAGTTGCAGAAATGTAAATGGTTTGGGAGAATATTTTGATAAATAATAATAATAATAAAATAATTATTTTTCTATTATTAAATAAGTAATTAGTTAAATTTGTCAACATAGTAATGATCCGGTTCATATGGCATATCCCATCAGTGTCTGCATTTGACATTCTGGCGGCTGGAAAAATTAGTGTTTTGGAGAGGCAGGATCGGTGGGACGTTTCATCTAAAAGCAGCCACACACATTAGTTCTACATATCGAGGGTGAATAACTAATATCGAAGAACTGATACCTGGGCAAGTACGACACAGCAACAGCGACTACATAAATCACGTCCTTCCCCGTGAAGCATTTGTTCTATGGCAGTTACGCGGGGTGAAGAAGCACGAATATCAGAAATCGTGCTCCTGTTGGGCCACTTTGTGGTACCGAGCTACCTTAACATTCGAGAAATGTATACAATTTGAACTAATAGTAGTTGCGAAACTTCCTCAGAGTAAGCCCGATTCCATAGAAAAAGTGTTTTTTTAAGTCGCATTTTTTGTACTAAATATTTGAGCCACTAATATGTTTTGAATCAACTTACATTGAAAGAGACTAAAATAATCACTGAACGGTTGATTTGTAACTACAAATGTTTACAAAAAAATAGCCGGAATTATGACACCGATATCACTAAAAGCAAAATGAGCGACTAATGCTCAATCCTCAGCAAACAAATAAAATAAAGAAATAATAAAAATTAATTTATTCCAATTAATGAACTTATCTTGTAATTGTACTAAATGAGTTTTTCGGCTCCTTAACTTCCTTGCGCGCTGCGCTACATAGTCAGTCAGCCAACACCAGCCATTCGACTTTTCTTCATCCATTTACTTCTTTGCTAGTTTGTTGGTTAAATAGCAATAAAAGTCGAATGAGGACGAAAACTGCGCGCATTCAAGTAATCAAGCCAAAACCAGTGACTTTGCCAAACAAACTGACGAAAGTGAGTAGAGAAAACAGCGAAAACTTAATGTCCTTAGCATGCCAGTAAGCGTGCTGGGTTGGCGTAAGGATATAAAAACAGAGCAAAAACTAAAGCATGGGATGCTCTTAAAGCGCAAGTAAAAAGTTACCGAACATTAAAAAACACAAAAACAAACAAAGTGCACGGCTGAAGGAAAGAAAGTGGAAAGCCGAGGAGGAGTAGATAGCAGCTATGTCTGAAAAAGCGCCGCTAAGTGAATTGATGGCAAGCCAACGTTTTGTTTACTTCAGCCAAAGTGACGCAAACAACAGTTGTGAGTTTGCCAGAACCGCCACAGCCACAGCCACAGCCACAGCCACTGGCTTAGTTGCCGCCGCCGCCGCCGCCGCCGCGTTCAGTATTTGACTGCTGGCAGCAACNGAAAGTGGAAAGCCGAGGAGGAGTAGATAGCAGCTATGTCTGAAAAAGCGCCGCTAAGTGAATTGATGGCAAGCCAACGTTTTGTTTACTTCAGCCAAAGTGACGCAAACAACAGTTGTGAGTTTGCCAGAACCGCCACAGCCACAGCCACAGCCACAGCCACTGGCTTAGTTGCCGCCGCCGCCGCCGCCGCCGCGTTCAGTATTTGACTGCTGGCAGCAACTTGAAGTTAGGCGACAGATATTTCAGGATTGCAAAAGATGACAGCGAATGCCAAAGCTGGCGACCGAGATGCCAGTTAATGCCACAAAAATGTGAAAAGTAGCAAAATTTAACGCTAAAGTGGCTAAAGAAAAACAATAAGTACGATTAAGTAATGAACTTTGATGTTGAAACAAGCAGCAATTCTTAGATATATCACAGGCTAGCGAAGGGCAATATTTTATATTAAAGATTTTGGAAATTAATGAAGGAAAAGTAAGTTCAACAAAGCTGAGCGATATAAAATAGAGTTGAATTGGAAAAGTAGAGCAAATTTGTATTGCAAAGTTACATAAATCTTTAGATAATGTAAATATTTGTGTACGTATGTTTG
>NW_016184371.1:2517-5245 GCF_001687245.7 Rhagoletis zephyria | reverse complement strand
CATCAAAAAATCGCTGTTACAATTTTTTTTTTAATTTTCCTACCAAATTGATCTAATTTTACGGGGCCATAAAATAAAAGTCATTTTCAAAACGGTATCTAATTTGGGTAATACTATTCCACTTTAAGTAGAACTATAAACAAGTAAAGACGTCTAAGTTCGGAGGGAGCCGAACATTAAATAATTACCCGGCGCTAGTAATAAATATAGTTTTTTCACCTTTCCGGGAACTACCGGTACAAGGTAAGCAGGGCTGATTTTACCCGTATTTCAAACATCTTCGATAGAACGTTCAGTTAGACATATACTTATATAGTTATATGTGGGCGGTATCATAATTTATTAATAAAAATTTTAGTAAATTATCGGCCTCAAATTTCGAGACATCGAAATTCAGAAATTTCAGAAATTTACCGAATATGAAAAGTGGGCGTAATTTTCATCCGATTTAAAAAAATGTTCAACGTCTTGCTTTTATGTGCCAAGTTCAAGAACTGTACAGAGTTTGGTACAAATTTATCGGACGGTTACCGAGATATAAATATAAGTGGGCAGTGCCACGACCATTTCCCAAGATTTTGTTATAAACGTATTTTGGCTAAAGAGTTATTGCAAACATCAATTTTGAATAACTTACCTCATAAAATTTGGTAGCCATATTTGATCCGCTATTTAGAATCTAAAAAATCTGACATCAGATTTGAAATCGGCTAACTCGAAAACCCCCAAACACTAAGTTTCAAATCAGTTCGGTTACTTCTCGACTTTTGTGCATATAGTGCAATGCTTGAGCACATTCTATATCCGCACAAATGGAAAAATTTACTTAAATTATTTGCCAAAAAATTTAAACTTTTTCTTAAAAATTTTGTTTGCATTGTATCTATTTAAAGCTCGTCCCAAGACTGCAAATTTGCATTTTTATCAAAAATTATTTTGGTTAAGGTTAGTTGGACATTTTGCTATAAGTCTGGGTAATTACTTTTTCCGAATTCGCTAATCCGTTTTTACTACTTTTGGCCGCTGCAGCGCGCTGTGCAACGTGCCATACAAGTTTATGGAATGAAAATTCATTGCAGATTGTCTGGAAATATGCTACCCTTGCACATTAAGGTGACAGTGACAAGAAGAGAGCTTTATGGTGTGTTCGACCCATGTAATAATTACCGCAATATTGCAGCCTTGTTGCTTTCTTGATGATATGTTGCTGATGCTCATCTTAAAATCTTCTAAAATGCTACAGAAAAATTAAATTTTTATGTTGCTTTTGATTAGCCAGCGATGAGCAACTGATTGCCAAAATTTTGTTCCTCGAACGTGGAACGTGATGCTCTTTCATGAAAAGTAACACTGCCGCACCCCTTACTTTTAATCCAGGTTAACCACTTACCTTTTATTAAATACTTAATTCGAAAAAACTTCAATAAAACTCTACCAGAATATACTTTTGCTTAAATTTTTATTTCAGAATAACTAATTTCACCCCACATTGTTTCTTTGGTATTTTACTGTAATTTGTATTGTAAATATTAACAACAAAATAAGTTACTAAAAATAAATTATTAAAAAAAAAAATTTAATAAAAATGAGAAAAATATATTATTTGCATTTCAGTTTTTGTTGTTTTTTAGTTTATATTATTTTAAAATGTATGCATGTATATAAGTTTTAATATAATATTTCTGTTATTAGTTTTTGTTATTGTAGTAAATTTCTGCGCTTGCCAATATTTATATCTACTTTTTGACGCATTTTGCAAATATTATTTTTTTGCTTTAATTCTCTTGCTTTCTGTGTTTAGCTGCTTTAGTCGTAGCTTAATTGATTTAATTTTGATTTTTTTTTTTTTTTGTCTTGCGGCATTGCAGTTTAATTATTGCAATTATTAAATGATTTCAAACTTAATAAATTTTTTGATGCTCGTATAGCGTTAATATTTTTAATTATGGATTTTATTTTTGTTTTGGTAATTTTATTGACCCTTAATCACTGCTCTTGAATGGCTTTTAATTGAAAAAAAAATTGCTATGGTTATTAAATTTCATAAATTTTATTGCAAATAATGCTTGCAATATGCCATTACATTAAATTAATGTCTACTTCATCGTTTTGTTTTTCATCTAACCACTTTAACTTAGTTATTATGCGTTTATAATTGTACAATTGGTTATAATTATTCGTTTTTATGCTGTATACAATACTCGAATTTAAAATATTGCTTTTAAGGATATTTTTTTTTTGTTTAGTTATTCACTAAATATAATTAACTATCATTGCAAATTATATATATGTATGTATGTACATATAAGTAGTTATGTATGTAAATATACGAGTAGTTCTATAATAATGAAATTTGCTGTAATGCGTGCTTTTCCTTTTCTCAAGTACTTAGTAACACATGAAGTTTTTGCTATGGTGATTTTTAAGAGTTCTATATTCACTTTAGTTCAACAAGTAGTTATTAGAATTGACCTTATCATTTGTTTAGAAAATTAATTAATAATTTTATGTATTTCATATCGAAGTGACTAAACCAGTTACGTAGTTGGCATTATAACATTGTTTTTCGAAATGGTATTTTTTAAGACAGTTTTCGTCGTAAGATTAGTTGGGTATATCTCTTTTTCTTATTTTAGTTAAAATAAATTATGCATGCAATTTATTTTGTATAAGTTACTTTGCTTTAAATGATTTGTGAAATATTTATAAAATTCTTAGTATATTTAAT
>NW_016184371.1:0-1191 GCF_001687245.7 Rhagoletis zephyria | reverse complement strand
CATGTGTGTACTTTATTTTTATTAATATAAAGCACACGCACATGTGTGTGCTTTGCGTAGAGAAACTTATACACTTCGATTTCTATCTCAAATCTTAAAATAATTTTTTAGTATGTTTTCTGTCATATAAAAAACAAACAACATCTCACTTTTTATTGAATTGTCTTTCAAAAAATAACGTTTAATAAACAAATTCTTTTAAAAATATATTATGTGCATGTGCATGGGCTGAAATTTGTACAAAAATCGGCTCACACACATGTGCATGTGCTTAATAACAAACAGCACACACTTTTCTGTGAGCAGAGTTTGTTTTCCACTTATGCACACACATGTGTATGAGCAGTGAGTACCAGTTGAATGTGTTTCTGGCGTGTGTGTGAGCAGAGCATGTGTGTGCAAATACGAACCCTGATTTTAACACTTTGTTCAGAAAATTTGTCATTTTAAATTTTAACAGGCTGATAAATTTAAAACTGAATGTTGCAATCGGACATGGATCATTTTGCGATGCTCATTTTGGTGAATTACAATTTGATTTTAATTTGATGATTCTATCTTTGTTTCATGTGCATGAAGTACAATGGTGGTATTTAGTATTTGAGTTTTACTGAGTAAATATTTACATATTTAGTTTTCTAGAAAACTAAGCTATTTTTTGTGCTTATTACTTTTTAAATAGTTTCTGTTCGCCAATAAATTTTCGTAAGCCTCTTGCGTTTATGTCTGGAGTTTGCTTAAATATTTGCTTATTTACATAGCATTAATTACCCGCAAATCTGGTTTTCACTTCGGTAGAATTCGCTGCATGTATTGTTGTCAACAGCATTGTTTATGTTTATCTATATGTTATATAAGTATGTAACCTATAGTTTTATAAATCGTCTAAAATATATATATTTTACATAAATACTGATGGTGTTCTAAGTGATGTTTTTTTTCTAACAAATTTATTACATTCCATTTTTATATACTGGTAACTATTTTGAAGAATTTCGGTGAGGTTTTAATACAAACTGTTTTTATTTTTAGTAAGTGTCATTGTAGTTATGTCTGTACATTTGTACGTATTATGAGGTGTGTATTTCGGTATTTTTTTCTTTTATTGCGAAACTTTTTCTTAAAGAGTGTTTTCTTTTTAAAGAGCATAATAAAGCTGAACCGCACATAGAATAGAAATTAACTTAGTAC